>NW_024608214.1:0-53790 GCF_018296145.1 Oncorhynchus tshawytscha
CTGAGGGTGGAGAGACAGTAGAAGTCTCTGAGGGTGGAGAGACAGTAGAATTATCTGAGAGTTGAGAGACAGTAGAAGTCTCTGAGGGTGGTGAGACGGTTGGAGTCTCAGAGGGTGGCATAGTCACAGATATAGGTATAAACTCTGTGGACTTGGAGTCCATTTTGGGTCCCTTACCTTGACCTCCTCCTCAACCGCCCTCTTCAGCTCCTCCACCTGCTGGGTGAAGGCCTGTTTGCCTCTGGTCAGCTGAGACACCAGTGCTTCCTTCTCCTCCAGCTGGCGACCAAACTCACCTGCAGGGACAGAGGGACATCTTGTTAATAGGGTCTCTGTTCTCTAAGATTGAACATTTATTTTGAAGTATCGTAGGGCAATGTTAGGTGGGGAATATTACAGTATAAATTATGTGGATACAGCCCCCAACACGGAATTGTATTTGCTGAAGGAAAGCATTGGCTTATTGTTCATTGTTGATGGTACCATTTTCTGTCAGGAGTCTGGCTCTCTGTCCGCTGATGTCGTTGACCTGGCGAACATTCTCATCATTCTTAGTCTTCAGCTCACTCAGCTGGTCCTCAAGAGTACGGCACATCTTCTCCAGATTGCCCTGTTAGTGAAACATGTTCCATCATTACTTTATATATGGGACTCCTGTCAACTTCAGTTCACTTGAATGGTGATGTAGTTGACCCTCCTCAACACTGCTTGATCAAAACATCACTACTCACCTTAGCCTTGGCGACGGCCTCCATGTTGCTGGAGAGGTCATCAATCTCCATCTTGTACTCGCTCTTCTCCTTCTCCAGCTTCTGCTTGACACGCTGCAGGTTGTCGATCTGCTCCCCGAGCTCAGCCACACTGTCGGCCTGCTTCTTGCGCAGAGCGGCGGCTGTGGCCTCATGCTGCAGGGTGGACTCTTCAAGATCACGACGCAGCTTCTGGAACTCAGCCTCACGCTTCTTGTTCATCTCAATCTGAGCAGCAGTGGCGCCTCCGGCCTCCTCCAGCCTCTCGCTGATCTCCTCAAGTTCCCTGGAGAGATCGGCCCTCTGCTTCTCAACCTTAGCCCTGGCAGCACGCTCAGCCTCAATTTCCTCCTCCAGCTCCTCAATACGGGCCTAGAACAGGGGACAGGAGCAGGGGGATGAACACTACAATACAGTTGAAAAAATGTAACATCACAAAATAATAACAGTATGTATATTTTGCATAAATGTGTTTAATAAAAACCCAGTTACACTAATATATTCAGCAGACAGTGTCTCATGCAGGAACCAAAACCACAATGTTCAGAACCACCATCTTCCAACCTACTCAGCTGTCAGAAGCCACCTGGAAAAATGTTTGCTACCAGAATAATGGTTTTCAGGAAATGATTCAAGTCTGTGCTTTTCTGTACTGGAGCTTATATCCTGTACTGTACCTGGAGTTCCTTGATCTTCTTCTGCAGCTGAGCTCCCAGAGACTGCTCATCCTCAACCTTGCTGAGGAGCTGGGTGGTCTCAAACTCCTTCCTAAGAGACACAAACACATTGATTGCAGAGTTGGTTTTGGTTTGATAGTGTAAAGGGAGAGAATCATACCATTCACTTTCTTTACTGAATCAAATGCTAATTCATAATTACAATAGTTAGTCAAGAACAACCATTATAGCAGGTAATACTGTAGTCATTTGTTTGTGTTTACTTCTTGATTTTCTCATCAGCTTGCTGCTTGTCATTCTCCAGGTCCATTATGGACTCCTGGGCCAGTTTCAGATCTCCCTCCAGCTTTCTCTTGGATCTCTCAAGGTCCATACGGAGCTTCTTCTCTTGCTCCAGAGAACCCTCAAGCTAGAAGATAAAAACACATATATTATTAAAATCTAAACAACTGAAGATAATATCATCTTACATACTATCATGGCCAAAATGTCAAACTCCACTCACGTCGTCCACTTGCTGTTCCAGCTTGGTCTTGGCCTTGGTCAGAGTGTTGACTTTGTCCTCCTCTGCCTGCAGGTCATCCAGTGTCTGCTGGTGGGCCTCTTGGAGGGCTTTCTTCTCCTTGGTCAGCTTGGCAACACTCTCATCCATAGACGCCATCTCCTCTGTCAGGTTTTTAACCTGTAAATGGCCACAACATAATTATACTTCACCATAAAGGGGAGTTATGTATATATATTCTTATATATTGCATTCAGTTCATTTAGATTAGAACTGCATCAACAACTACTGTACTATAGATTCAACACTAGATGGCAGTGTTCACCACGCCAGTGTACTGAGTGGAAGTCATAAATGAGGGGGATCAGAACATGCAATGAATGTTGGAAGTACCCCACAACTGAAATTCTACTATTGTGTCATAATATTTCCTGCACCCACAATACAACTTGAATTCCATTTCTGTTAAGCTATGTTTTGAGTTGATTATTGTTGGTTAGACTGTCTATGGTAAAACACAAGACCTTGTTTTCAGTGGCGTGCTTCTCCTTCTCCACTTTGGCCAGGGTGAGCTCCAGGTCATCAATGTCCTTCTTCAGCTCAGAGCACTCATCCTCCAGCTTCCTCTTCTTGGCAGTCAACTCAGCATTGATCTCCTCCTCATCCTCCAGCCTCTCGGTCGTCTCTTTGAGTTTGGCCTCCAGCTGGATCTTGCTCTTGATGAGCCCCTCACACCTTTCCTCAGCATCGTTCAGACTCTCTCCTTCCTGGTTTCAGAACAGGAGAAAATATCAGCGACCAAACTTCCTGTTTCAAAATATACACTTTAGTCAAAAAGGTCAGAGCAAGTTAATAGACATTCATGAAATATATACAATATATAACATGGCAATAAAAATGTGTGAGTCAGCAACATACTTTACAGTGTGTTCATATGTGTGTGTTAGCCACATCCTTTACAGTGTGTTTATATGTATTCATGTGTATGTAAATGTGCCCATATGAGGGCAGTTGTTCACTCACAGATGCGACTTGGAGTGACAGGTCGTTCTTCTCCTGCGTCAGGGCCACCAACTTCTCCTCCATTTGCTTCTTTGTGGCCAGAGCTTTTGCCAGGTCTGCTGTCATCTTCTCATAGTTCTCCTTCATGTTGGCCAGCTCCTTCTCAGTCTCAGCGCTCTGCAGCAGGGGCTTGATCTTGAAGTACAACTTCATCCATGGCCAGGTTTTGACATTCATGAATGAGCGGATGTTGTACTGGATGGCGTAAACTGATTCTCTGGTCGACAGAAAGGACAGAGTGACATGGTGAGTGACATGCTTAAAGCTACATTCTGGGATTAGATGAACAACAAAACTGAACCACCTGCCACTGTTTGTTTACAGCTGAGGAAGGGGGCTAAGGACATGTAACCCCTCCTAAATTCACAGATAGTGGACTAGATGAGGACTGACAGGTTATGCTAAGCTCACGATGCATTTTATATTATTCCAGAATGAATGGGTAAATACCACACATTTAAATGACAATTGAACAGCCAAATCCCAAACTGCAGCTATAAAGCTAGAATCCTTAGTTGTTACATCCATTTCTGGACTAAATGAATTAACCCAAAAGCTTTAGTAGACCATTAGAAGATGTACTTTCTCATTCTGAACAACTCACAGCATATACAGTATGTAATCATAATGCATTAGATACAGGTGGTTGACAGAAAGCTTTGCCAAGATGTCTATTATTCCTCACCTCCTCTCCATCATCTTGCTAAACTCTCTCCTCATGAGGAATCCACGGCTGAGAGCCTGGACCATGCCGACCAGGGAGGCCAGCTTCTCATCTCTCATCTCCTCCAGGACACCCAGCAGACCGGCTTTGAAGAACACCTGAGACACAGGTTAACATGGTCAATGGAACCACAGATGGTGAATCAAAAGAGGGGAACAACACCACTAGATTGATTTAAACAACATAAGCTTTGCAACTGTTACAAACAAACCATGGGATAGGTTGTTTCTAAATTGTTAGTTATTGTACAGTTGTATATTAATAATGTACACAGATACAGATAACTGCAGCCATACCACTCTAACACAATGCACATGATGATGAGTTTAGTTTCTCTTCTATACTTGTGATGAATAAACAGAACAATGTTTTTCCACCTTTTCCATTAGTTAAATGAAGAAGAAAGAACAAAGGATGGATAGATCCCCTGGAGAGATGTTATACTGTACGGGTTTAACATTTTAAACATAGTTGACAACATAGTGGTCAAAACACAACTTCAATGATCATTTAAACCCGGACCATATAAAATCTCTCCATTCAGCTTTTACTGGGGGTTTTGACTGACCTTGGTGTGTCCAAACTTGTAATCCTCGTGATTCACATCAATGGACCCAAGCAGCTTCTCAGAAGCCTTCTTGTTGTCCATGAACTGGCCCTCAGGGATGACACTGGCATTCAGTACTTTGTACCTGAATGAGAGGACAGTTTTAAAATATGTCAAGTTGTAATTAGTTGGTTGGTTATACAGTGAGGTTCATAATGATCGGCACCCTTGATAAAGATAAGCAAAATAGACTGTCTAACATGAATAATACAAATACTGAGCTATATTGTATAAAAGGTCTAAAAGCTTTTTGGATTAAAAAAAATATGTATATGAAGAAAATAAACCCAAACCTGTAAAATATGGTGGTGGATCTCTGATGTTATGGGGCTACTTAACGTCAACTGACCTGGGGGCCTCGTTAAGGTCAACGGCATCATGGCCTTTACCCAGTACCATGACATTTTAGCCAAAAACCTGGTTGCCTCAGCCAGGAGGCTGAAACGTGGCCCCGGGTGGGTATTACAGCAAGACAATAACCCCAAGCACACATCAAAATCCACAAGGAAATGGTTCATCAACCACACAATCAACATTTTTCTATGGCCATCTCAGTCTCCAGACTTGAACCCCATTGAAAACCTGTGGTTTGAATTGAAGAGGGCAGTCCATGAGTGCAGACGATGGATATCAAGGATCTGTAAGGATTCTGGAAGGAGGGTCCAACATCCCTCCCATTGTGATCTACAATCTCATACAACATTCTAGAAAAAGACCATTGTCCTCGTACTGAAAACAGGGGTTCCAATCATGATGAACACTATCTTGAAATTAAATATGAATTGTTAAACAAAATCTCTTTCTCTGAGTATGAAATAATAAAATTGTCACAAATGTTTGACCGTACAATATAGCTCAGTATCAGTGTTATTTGATAGTCTTTTCTGCTCTTCTTTATCAGTGCCAATAATTTCTCTCTCTCTCTCTCTCTCTCTCTCTCTCTCTCTCTCTCTCTCTCTCTCTCTGTGTGTGTGTGTGTGTGTGTGTGTGTGTGTGTGTGTGTGCTTGCTTGTGCGTATGCACCTCTGCTTGAAGTCAGCATAGATGATTCTGCTGGGGAATCCCTTTCTGCAGATCCTGATACCCTCCAGTACACCATTACACCTGAGCTGGTGGATAACCAGGAAGTTCTCCATCAGACCTGGTAAAACAAAACAAGTCTCTTTTAATACTCATAAACAGATTATAGATTGGGATCGTTAAGGTTACTGATACTGTACTGATTAGATTACATATTTAACTCAATATTTCTTGTACCTGGAGTCTTTGACTCATTGGGGATCAGGCAGCGCACAAAGTGAGGATGAGTGCTCCTCAAGTTGGTCATCAGCTTATGTAAGTTCTCCTGTAAGAGGGTTACAAACCATTTTCTCAGACATCATTTATGATAATCAATGCACCTTTTAAAGGACTGAATATACACATTTCAAAAGCTCACCCTGAACTGGGAGGACACAGTCTGCATGGAACCACCCTTCTTCTTGCCTCCTTTCTTGGCTTTATCTGTTAAAATGGGGAAAATTAAAAGATAACTAGAAAAGTACATTTCCTAGAGCGGGTGGAATAAATAGAATAATAATAAGAGTATGTAAGAAATCTAGAGTGGTCTTGTCTTCAGCAAACACACTAATTATAAACCAGATCATCTCTGATTAACTTCACACTTATCTAGAGGCAAATGCTGCCAGTGAGATTATGTTAAATAAGACCTACTACATGATTAAATTAACCAAGTCTATGAGTAAATCAACCTAGTAATAAACGTTGAGAAATGGTGATACATTCTAAGACTTTAAAGAACATTTGGGTCTGAGTTGTAACTAGCGCTTAATTAAATATTGTGACGTGATGCCAGTCTTACCCTCAGGAGGGGGAGGTGGATACAGGGCAGCCAAAATTTTGACTGCGGACTTCCCGTACAACTGACAAACTGAGTCGTTCAGGGGGTCCTTGTTCTTCTCCAGCCATCCAGTGATGTTGTAGTCCACAGTACCGGCGTAGTGCACCAGGGAGAAGTGGGCCTCTGCCTTGCCTTTGGCAGGCTTGGGCTTCTCAAACGCCTTTGTTTTGCCAAGATGCTGGGCGTACAGCTTGTCCTTGAAGGTAGTGTCTGAAGACTTGGGGAACATGCACTCCTCTTCAAGGATGGAGAAGATGCCCAATGGCTTCATGAAAATAGATGTATATCAAATTAATGATATTTCCATTTAGGATCACATTCATTCCTTTAGTAAACATTCTATTTGCAGATTACAGATCACATAATAGGAAACATATTGAGTTCTCAACAGGCAGATACATTGTACCACTGATAATGTCTCACACAGGGCTCACTATGATCTTTGCTTTGAGGTCCATTACAATCTTCACAGACATCTTACCTTCTCAATAAGCTCAATGCAGGCAGCCAAGTCCATGCCGAAGTCAATGAAGGCCCAGACGATTCCCTCCTTCTTGTACTCCTCTTGCTCCAGGACGAACATGGTGTGGTTGAAAAACTGTTGCAGTTTCTCATTGGTGAAGTTGATGCACAGCTGCTCCATGCTGTTGTACTGTTGATGGAATTTTAAAAGGGATCATTTCATCATACAAGACTGTAATCCATCTCAATCACAACTAATTGTCTTGTTCTGGTCTCATACTCACATCAAAGATCTCAAACCCGGCAATGTCGAGCACACCAATATAGAACTGCCTTGGATTCTTGGTGTCCAACATCTCATTGATACGGATGACCATCCACAAGAACATCCTCTCATAGATGGACTTGGCCAGAGCACTGACTGAGTTATTAACCTGCAATGATAATACCTCAAATGAATACATGAGCTATTGACCATGTCTGGTGATAAGACCTTGGGATAAACAGCATCACAATTTTAAAAAAGCAATGCACTCATCCCCAAAATAATTACGGTGCTCAGAAAATGTTAGATGCTGTGTTTGGGAGTCTTACCTGAGCCACAGTCTGTCCCTTGGTCACATACTCGTTGCCGACCTTCACTCTGGGGTAGCACAGAGCCTTCAACATCTCAGCTGAGTTCAGGCCCAGCAGGTAGGCGATTTTATCAGCCACTGGAGAGAGAACCAACAACAACAGACTCAGGGACACAAGATCACTTGTTTCTGATGTCACACTGACAAAATAGTTTGGATAACTTTTTTGTGAGTTAGGTTTTGATTTTCTCCCATATTCATAATTTCAAATCATTTCTGGAGTTTGGAATTTGGTTTCCAAAAACTCTCCTGCATGACTTTTGTAATGGAAATTCTCCACTAAAGACGAACACTCAATGTAAACGAATCCTTCTTTATTAAGAGTAACATTGTTAGACTAAAATGAAAACAATGCCTTCCAATAAGGAGAAAGTTATCATGTTTGTTTTGTTTCTCAACCTTACAATAGGGGTAAAAGCAGAACATTGTTTGAGAGTGATCCATGTGTATTAGCAGTAGTGATTGAGAGGGTTTTCCTACTCGGAAAGATGTCCTAGTTGAAGGAAACTGATAACTCGTGTTCTTCTGAAAGGGGAAAGAACACTCACTTAATGGTGTTGAATGACCTTTGCTCTGACTTTCTGGTGAGGCCTGATCACTCAAAGGCTAGAGACGCTGGGTGAGATTTCAGTATAATATGTAAATGCTGGTAAATGCTAGTAAGTAGTGTGTTGCTGTTGTTGTTTGACTTCAATACACATTTCACCAGATTTGGTCTGCTGTTCTCTGACTCCCTGACCTTGTAACTCTGCCATGAGGTTGCCGATATGATAGGGGGAGCATAAGCCAATTTGCAAACAGTTGTAATTCTCTTTGACATTTGAAATGGTTTGAACAGTTGTGATTCTCAGGTGAGAGTTTCGTCTGCTTGGGGATATTGAAATCGGGACATAATCAAGGGCCATCCACATTGACAGGCATGAGTTCCATGTGTACCATCGTGAGGATAAACTGCAACGCTATCTTAAGAAGAAAACAAAGAGACGCCAGAAGAATGAGTGCCGGGAGGGAGGAGGGGTGGTCAACCGTTACCTGTAACTGATTTAGGATTGTCCAAAATGGTTTATTTGGGGGTATTAGGTTGATTGTGGGGGTCTGCACACTTTGAAATGTTATTTAGTAATTTAGACTAGAAATTGAGATACTGATGTGTCACTAACATGCCACTGGCGACAGTATAAGACAAGGACAAAGTTATTGCTAGAAATATCATATGAATATACTATATGTTGACATGTAGTACATGTATACACTCCTGTCTTTAGATGTACATTCTGCCAGTGTCTGTGTGTGAGTCTTAAATTCAAGTCATATATTCAAGAAACATGGGATCATTTATCAGTAGTTTAAAGTATGATTCGGAAAGTGGAGAAGGAGAGAAAATGATTAAACATGTATTCTTTATCTTCCCTGTTCAAGGCCATATGTATTCTAGGTGGTGTGGAACATGTGAGTGATCACAATTATTTGACTTGACCACGTTTTAGTATGTTTCATAAAGTGCCCTAGTAGCAGTGATTCATGTGTTATGGGTCAGAATGATCTTTGTGCAACTGTATTTGTGGCCGATGGCAAAGTACAAAGGGGGCCTGTCTCTGAGACAGAATATTTCCACAAGAGTGAGATAGGAGTCATATCGTAGAGCTAACTATATAGATTGTGAACTATTGCTGTATAAAACTGTCTTATAGTTTCACTGTTTTGTATCATTATATAAATTGCTTATTCTCAAATAGCTGTTTGTGTATGAGTCTGAGTCTGAGTGTCTGTGAGTGGGACTCACCCTCTGTGCCGTCTGGCTCGGCCTGCTCCTCACGCTGCTTCTGCTTGAATTTCAAGTTTCCATGGTGCACTACAGCTCCTGTCAGCTTGTAGATGCCAAGCTTCTCCTCATTAGTGAAGCCCAGGATTGTAATGGCTTCCTGGCATTAAAGAGGAAGTACAACAGTGATGAACTGAACGGTAGTTCGGTCAGTTACACTACAGTTCTGTGCTGCTCACTCCAGAACCAATGGGATGGATAGATTTGACTCTTGGCCAACACATTAGTAGATGGCAGCACAAAATGAGTTTTACACAGTTCCACAGGACACTTAGTGGCGCTCTCTTGTGGATGTCTTAAATGTATGTGCCTCAAGGCGAAGTGTGAAGGTATGAGAAGTTCCTTTACGTCCATGCTTAACTAACACAAGGCATTTAGAATCAAACTAAAACATACATGAACATTCCCAGCTGCCACCAAGTTGGAATTGCACAGTACATTCAGTGTGTATGGTGGTCCTATCCATTCCATATCTAGAGTTTGGTTAACCCTTTGTTTAACTCACATCTGTGGCATCCAGCTCGTCATTGTCATTAATGCTGGCCACAGTGATCTGTCCCTGACTGCACATGGGGAAGTCGTAGGGGTTGGTGGTGAGGAGCGCCAATTCTGTGGACAACGGAGAACAGCTTGTCAGTTAAATCTCTTAGAATTCTGCTGTTCTAACTTTACAGTATCTCTCCCTCCTTTACTCAATAGATGGACTCAATGATACATGTAGTATATAATAAATAGCATCAAAAGAGGAGACTGAGACTTGTGGACTAGTGCATCACAGTGTATTACTTGATAGATATTTCCCAGAGACCTGACCATGTCTAGATGCCTTGTTACCTTGGATGTAATCATTGTAATAGTATTATTAGTGTGGACTATGAATATTTTTAACAAGTTCCACAGATGGGGGTGGGAATAATTTCCCCTAAAACTCTACTTTGTCGTACCAACTAGCTCAGGTTTGTGGCCTGTCATCATCTGGAAGAAGATGTGGTAGCCTCTCTCATCGGGCAGCTGGAAGGACACTCTGGACTTCTCCAGCAGGTCTGAGGAGAGAGAGAGAGAGAGAGAGAGAGAGAGAGAGAGAGAGAGAGAAAGGGAGAGAAAAAAACACAAGATGAAATCAAATCTGATGATATGATCTCCTAAAAATAATCTGTGTGAATTTAGGAAAACATTGAGAAACAATCAAAACCAACTCACAGGTTTCAATGTCAGCTTTAGCCAGTTTACCAGCTTGGAAGTGAATCCTGATGAATTTACCCTGTAGTAGAGCATGGGGGTTAGAAATAGGTCAACAAATAAATCTAACATTTACTTTGATAGACCCCTTTAAATGTTACAGTTTGTTGGACAGTTGTTGATATAGCAATAGGGAACTACTGAAATACATGTTTCCAATATAAGGTAACTTCCACAGTATGTCCTTCATACTTACAAAGCGAGACGAGTTGTCGTTCCTCACTGTCTTGGCATTACCGTAAGACTCCAGCAGAGGGTTAGCTGCAATGATCTGATCCTCAAGAGACCCCTGATTGAGACAAACACAAGTTTCTCAGAAACGGGAAAAGTGGTAAAGTTTGTTTTTCTCAATGACTTGGAACATGATTCACAGCTGGAAAAAAAGTTTGCTCAGAAAACCAAACTGAAATGTGATTAAAAGTCAAACATAAGAACAACCTACCTGCATTTTGTTGGGGTCTGCTTCCTTCTTGCCACCAGACACTGCAATGGTGGCAAAGTACTGGATGACACGCTTGGTGTTGACAGTCTTTCCTGCACCGGATTCTCCACTGGTTTATATGACAGAGAAAGAGGGGTTTTAGTTACATGTTTGAGTGTCAGATTGTCTTTCACTAAGAAATAGCATAGAAAAATACCTGTTTTCTAACATAAGTAAATCATTAACAAATATTCCCTTTCATCGACTCGTTATTACACATAACCTGATGCTCTAATCCATTCATAATGTCATGTATTTCATCACACCAAGTGACCCAACTTATTACAATAGAAACACTTTCTCAAGTGACATTTTAGTAAACAACTTACGTAATCAGGACGGACTGGTTCTCCTTATCTGGAACCAAAAAACACATTGCTTATCATACTCAAGCAACATTATGGGTACATTATTGCATGCGCATGAATTTAATTTTGGAACATTTTCCAGCAAATTGTTCTAACCTAGATGAGAAAACTCTGAAGCATATTTGAATTGGATTTGATTTGATTTTACACCCAACTATCCATCCGTCCATCCATCCATCCATTAGTACTTATGGACTTTGAGATCTATATACACTTATGGACATCCATAGAGCTCAATTTTTATGGATTGTCTATCCATGTGAGAGACGACGACTCGGTCTCGACCTTTAAGTCCGGTGAAATTCTCCTGTCTTAGCTGGGTTCCTGTATGAACTTAAGCATTCTCTCTCTCTCTCTCTCTCTCTCTCTCGGAGGAAGACCTGAGCCCTAGGACCGTGCCTCGGGACTATCTGGCTTGATGACTCCTTGCTGTTCCCAGTCCACCTGGTCGTGCTGCTGCTCCAGTTTCAACTGTTCTGCCTGCGGCTATGGAACCCTGATCTGTTCATCTGACATGCTACATGCTGTATTTTGACTCTCCCTATCTCTCTCTCTCTACCGCACCTGCTGTCTCGACCTCTGAATGCTTGGCTATGAAAAGACAACTGACATTTACTCCTGAGGTGCTGACCTATTGCACACTCTACAGCCACTGTGATAATTATTTGACCCTACATGTCATCTATGAACATTTGAACATCTTGTATGGCCTTAATGGCCATATACTTATAATCTCCAGCCAGAAAAGGACTGGCCACCCCTCAGAGCATGGTTCCTCTCTAGGTTTTTTCTTAGGGTGTCTTGGGTTTCAGGCTGGGTTTCTGTACAAGCACTTTCTGACATCTGCTTATGTAAAAAGGGCTTTATAAATAAATGTGATTGATTGATCCAACCATCCATCCAACCATCCATCCATGAGATATCGTACCAATCATCATGAACTGAAAGGCGTTGTCAGAGACAGAGAAGATATGGGGTGGAGCCTCCACCCTCTTCTTCCCTCTGTAGGCGTTGACAACCTCTTCATCGTACACAGGGAGCCACTTGTAGGGGTTCACCGTGGCACAGAAGAGCCCAGAGTAGGTCTGGATGAAAGAATAATTAATTTAGGAGATTAACAAAGTCAGATTGACATTTACCTGGATTTATGTGAAGATGTGGGTGTACTTTGGTAAACTGATGTGGGTTTACTGTATTGATATGTTTTGGTTTCTACCGTTCATTTATGTGTAGTACTGTATGTGTATATTTATTATGTTCATGTATGTGTGTGTTTGTATGTGCAGGTTTCTTACATAGATCATCCATGCTGCATAACGCTCTTTGAGGTTATACAACACAGAGGCTTCATTCAGGTAGGTCATCATGGCCATGTCCTCAATCTTGTCGTACTTAGGGGGGTTCATCTCATAGATGTCTGCATCTTTGAACTCTTTTCCTTCCTGAAACAGTCAGAAATCTAGATTACACACAGATCAAAGTGGACATGACTGAATGCTTTTTGCTCATTAAATACAAGTTTAATCATTTAAAAAATGCATATCCACATTTAATCCAACTACTTAGTTATCACCCACTGACACATAACTGGAGATTCTTGACTAGTCATCATCAAAATTACATATCATTTTTAAATAGCAGCAATAAAATTGATGTCTTTGAAGTTTATATTCTGCTTACAAAAACATTGGAAGTTTGTTTTTGCACTTAGTTGACTTTTCAGAATTAGATTTTGCACAAACTTGAACTTGAATACTTTTCAGATCAGACTTACCTCCTTACTGCCGTCAGGTTTCGTGACTGTTACAGTACACTTCCCGTCGGCCCTGGCAGTGACCAGACCCTTAAGGTACAGCTCCACCTTGTCTGTCACATAGCAGGCGTTCTTTGAATCAAAGGGTGCGGCTTGTGCCTCCATCCTCTCCTTCTCAGACTTACGGAGGTATATGGCAGCCTTGCCGTAGGCTTGCATCTCAGCGTCCGTACTCATGGTGACGGATAACTAGGGAAGAGATGAAACAAGAAACATGATTGACTCTGTGGTGCTTCCTCCCCAGTCAACAGAGTTAGGTGAGCGGTATCTCTAACCAAATATTCTCATCACTTTTTATGTGAAGAGTCAAACCATGTCTCACCTTCTTTTCCCCTCCTACAGATGAATGTGTACTTCTTGGAGGACCCTGTGAAACATGAGAGTGTTGTGAAAACATACAAGTCTAAAGCTTCATCATTGAACCCCTAAAGGGCTAGAAAACATTTAACTCAATCATTACATGTCAAATTCAACTACAGGTGCAACTGGTAACTTTCATGTCAGGAATTCAAATAAATTCCCCTGAAAACCCAGTTACATTCTAGAACACCCTTTCAAGTGCAGGAGCACCACTTTTGACTGTAGATGAAAGTCACAGATTTGAAGTAAAACACATAATAAAAGCAACATTATTTTTAATGCCACTTGATTTAATATTGTAAAATCTTACAGAAGTCAATTCAAACAGTGCAGTTAGCTACTGCCTCAGATGCTGAGTGCAAGGATGAGATACATTTAAAAATCTAAGGAGGTGGAGAGGTCTTACCACAGAGGAAGAAGGTATCTGACTTATGGATGCTGGGGCCTCAGCCTCCTTATATCTGGTTGGAAGTGCCAACCAAGCAAAAGTTAATTATGGACCACTCTGGGAAAGGACATGGATTGACTGAGAGACCTCTGTGGGTCTGTGTCTCACTAGCACCTCCCACTTCCAGGAGCACCACTCTCCCATTACATGACTTTTTAATGTTTGTCTCCGAATTGAATTTCAATGAATTAACATAAATGAGATTTCATTACTAATAGTTAAAACTGTAGTGGAATCCAGGTTGCCCCACTACCCTGAAATAGTTTTCATTAAATCTAATCTGACCTGATTTAGTTCCATTTTAGTGGCATTAATCCTCATCAACAACTATATATATGTTTACCTGTTATTTATATTGTTTAGCTTGTAAATACATCTGAACTGTCTCCTCACCTCATGCTTGTGATGTAGATGGTCGTTACCTTGTGCTTTGCTCACTTTGATTTATCACCCTGGTGGAACCATATTAAATTAAGATTTAAATCTAGAACAGAAACATTTAGGCTTTCAGTAACAGCTTATAAAACTGTTAAATCTAATGTGTTATTTATCTACAGTATGATCTAATGTGTTATTTATCTACAGTATGATCTAATGTGTTATTTATCTACAGTATGATCTAATGTGTTATTTATCTACAGTATGATCTAATGAATTCTGTTAAATATAATGTTTAGGTAAACTATATTTAAACATATATACAAGTATGTGAACACCCCTTCAAATGAATGGATTTGGATATTTCAGCCACACCCAATGCTGACAGGTGTATAAATTCGAGCACACCGCCATGCAATCTCCATAGACAAACATTGGCAGTAGAATGACCATACGGAAGATCTCAGTGACTTTCAAAGTGGCGCTGTCATAGGATGCCACCTTTCCAACAAGTCAGTTCATCAAATGTCTGCCCTGCTAGAGTTGCCCCGAGCAACGGTAAGTGCTGTTATTTTGAAGTGGAAACGTCTAGGAGCGACAACTGCTCAGCCGCGAAGTGGTAGGCCACAAAAGCACACAGAATGGAACCCGCCGAGAGCTGATGCACATACAAATCGTCTGTCCTCGGTTGCAACACTCACTATCGAGTTATAAACTGCCTTTGAAAGCAATGTCAGCACAATAACTGTTTGTCGGAAGCTTAATGAAAGGGGGTTCCCATGGCCAAGCAGCCACACACGAGCCTAAGATCACCATGCCCAATGCCAAGCGCCAGTTGGACTGGTGTAAAGCTCGCCGCCATTGGACTCTGAAGCAGTGGAAATAGGTTCTCTGGAGTGATGAATCACGCAAAACCATCTGGCAGGCTGACGGACAAATCTGGGTTTGGAGGAAAGCTACCTGTCCAAATGTGTACTGCCAACTGTAAAGTTTGGTGGAGTAGGTATAATGGTCTGGGGCTCTTTTTCATGGTTCAGGCCCCTAAGTTCCAGTGAAGAGAAATATTAGCGATACTGCATACAATGATATTCTAGGCGTCTCTGTGCTCTCAACATTGTGGCAACAGTTTGGGGAAGGCCCTTTCCTGTTTCAGCATGACAATGCCCCCGTGCACAAAGCGAGGCCCATGCAGAAATTGTTTGTTGAGATCGATGTGAAAGAACTTGACTGGTCTGCACAGAGCCCTGACCTCAGCTCCATCTAACACCTTTGTGATGAATTGGAACACCGACTGCGAGCCAGGCCTAATCGCCCATCATCAGTGCCCGATCTCACTAATGCTTTTGTGGCTGAATGAAAGCAAGTCTCCACAGTAATGTTCCAACATCTAGTGGAAAGCCTTTCCAGAAGAGTGGAGGCTTTTATAGCAGCAAAGTGGGGACCAACTCCATATGAATACCTATGATTTTGGAATGAGATGTTTGACGAGCAGGTGTCCACATACTTTTGGTTATGTAGTTTATCAACAGTATGATCGTTGTTCCACGAAATGAGTCCCTTTAGCATCCCTTTGACATTTTAAGTAGAAATGGTGAACCAATACTGCATTTTAAAAGCCTGTTATAGTAAATGAAATGCTTTGATCTCTAATATAAATAGACTTGCTAAAGTGGCTAAATGCATTTAGGAATGTCCCTCTGTGCACCCTCTGTGATGTCCAGGAAGATTTAACCTCCCCAATCATTTTATCATTGCTACTTGTTTTGTTGCTTTGACAAATACATTTTGGAAGATTATTATTTATTTAATGTGATTAGTGATTCATTTTAAGGTCAACGTGATCTGAACTCTTGTTTTAATTTGATGAATCCTTCTCCTTTTGAAATATTTTTTTCAATGCAAACATTGAACATCTAATAGTCAAATCTTGGTGTAAAAGCAGGTGAGCTGGTGGAAAACTGAGCGGGTCGAGAAGAGTCTCTTACTATAGTATTATTTTAGTTGAAACTCTTTCGATGGGGAAACGTGTTTTATTAAGTTGAACATGTTCTCTTTACGACGGAATGTTAAAATTAGGTGAAATAAAACGTTTTCATTACATGTTTCACTACCCAAAAGGGGCTCATTATGTGGAATGTCCCATGTTTCACTACCCAAAAGGGGCTCATTATGTGGAAGGTCCCATGTTTCACTACCCAAAAGGGGCTCATTATGTGGAATGTCCCATGTTTCACTACCCAAAAGGGGCTCATTATGTGGAAGGTCCCATGTTTCACTACCCAAAAGGGGCTCATTATGTGGAATGTCCCATGTTGCACTACCCAAAAGGGG
The DNA here is from genome assembly GCF_018296145.1 of Oncorhynchus tshawytscha. NCBI lineage: Eukaryota > Metazoa > Chordata > Actinopteri > Salmoniformes > Salmonidae > Oncorhynchus > Oncorhynchus tshawytscha. The sequence goes on from NW_024608214.1 coordinate 16,559, forward strand.
CTCATTATGTGGAAGGTCCCATGTTTCACTACCCAAAAGCGGCTCATTATGTGGAAGGTCCCATGTTCCTAATGAAGATTCTGGAGGCACTTTTATTTGTCTCACATTTCAGTTGGCTAAAACGGTCCAGTAGGATTCTTATGACACATATCACCAGTACAGTATTTCAATCATCTTATCCACTCATATTGCTGACAGCGATATAACTGCCTCAAACATTTATTACACTCTGAAGTGAACTGCTTAGCAGCTGAGCTGGCTTCAACGATGACCTTTATTTATGACCTTTTCTGTTGGCCATGAAGTTTCTGAGAGACCACAGAGCATCACTCGGGGCAACATACACATCCCCTGCAAAGGGATAAAAGTAAGAAAAGAAACATGGCAAATGATTTCCTCTGGTCTGAAATGGCACCAAGAACCCTGTTAGAACTCATTGAAACTTTACACGTGTGGTATGAAACATTTGGTGTTATAGTTTGGTCCAGTGTGACTCAGTTGGTAGAGCATGGCACTTACAATACCAGGGCTGTGGGTTCAATTCCTCTAGAGGGACCAGTACAAACATATGAAAATGTATGCACTCACTACTGTAAATCCCTCTGGGATAAGAGCATCTGCTAAATGACTTAAATGAAATGGGAAAATATGATACACAGGCACTTAATGAATGGTAGAAGGGGTTTGCTAATTTGTTCTCAAGTAATGAAAATGTGGCATATTTTGAGGAAGAATTTTATGAAGCCACATGTTCACTGAAAACTCAACTTGAAAAAAACAATGTCAGAGCCCTCTTTTATCTAGCATTTTATTTAATGTTCCCAACAAAAGAACAGAGATTGGTAGGAAGTCATTTTATACAATGTTCCCAACAAAAGAACAGAGTTCGGTAGGAAGTCATTTTATACAATGTTCCCAGCAAAAGAACAGAGTTTGGTAGGAAGTCATTTTATGGAGTGCTTTTAGCTTTGCTGAACTATCATCGTGGAACATTTTAAACAGCTATTTTCTCGCCAGGAATGTTCGTTCGGGTTCAAGTCCTGGCTCTGGTTGGGTCACTCAAGGACATTCAGATACTTGTCCCAAAGCCACTCCTGCGTTGTCTTGGATGTGTGCTTAGGGTCGTTGTCCTGTTGGAAGGTGAACCTTCACCCCAGTCTGAGGTCCTGAGGGCTCTGGAGCAGGTTTTCATCAAGGATCTCTATGTACTTTGGTCCGTTCATCTTTGCCTTGATCCTGACTGGTCTCCCAGTCCCTAACATAATGCTTCACCGTAGGGATGGTGCCAGGTTTCCTCCAGACGTGATGCTTTTTGCATTTAGGCAAAAGAGTTTAACCTTGGTTTCATCAGACCAGAGAATCTTGTTTCTCATGGTCTGAGAGTTTTTAGATGCCTTTTGGCATCTAGCCACTCTACCATAAAGGCCTGATTAGTGGAGTGCTGTAGAGATGGTTGTCCTTCTGGAAGGTTCTCCCATCTCCACAGAGGAACTCTAGAGCTCTGTCAGAGTGACCATCGGGTTCTTGGTCAACTCCCTGACGAATGCCCTTCTACCCTGATTGCTCAGTTTGGGCAGGCGCCCAGCTCTAGGAAGAGTCTTGGTGGTTCCAAACTTCTTCCATTTAAGAATGATGGAGGCCACTGTGTTCTTGGGGACCTTCAATGCTGCAGACATTTTTTGGTACCCTTCCCCAGATCTGTGCTTCGACACGATCCTGTCTAGCTCTACGGACAATTCCTTCAACCTTATGGCTTCATTTTTGTTCTGACACGTACTGTCAACTGTGGGACTTCATTTAGACAGACCTTTCCAAATCATGTTCAACCAATTGAAAGTACCACAGGTGGACTCCAATGAATAATCAATGCAAACAGGATGCACCTGAGCTCAATTTCAAGTCTCACAGCAAAGGGTCTGAATATTTATGTAAGTAAGGTAGTTTTTTTTTTTTTCTAATTGGGTTGTTCCTGGTACTTTTGGGTTGTTTGGGGTGATTAGCAAGACCCCTTGGGGGAGTCATAGGGGAAACAAAAACACTGAAAGATATTGGTTATGCCTCGTATTCCAAGGTGTATCAGACGTGTGTGTGTCCTGTTCTGAACTATTCAGCAGGAAGGTGGGGTTCTAAACGGTGTATTAAAATGAACATGTCCATAACAGAGAAGGACGTTATTTTTTAGGTGTTCACAAGTTTGCTCCTATTTTGGCAGTAACTGGGGACATGGGCTGGGAACATATAGCAAAGTGCATGTATGTATAGATTGTGTAGGTCTCTGTCTCTCACACCTGACTCTTCTCTTTGTGTCAGAATGGGTTTAAACGCCATCCGTTTCATTCATTTGTTCCCTCTCTAGGGTTATTGTTATTACTTGGATTACCATATCTACTATTATATATTAATATTAATTCATTCTTTATGCCCAGTGTCCACACAGCACATCAGTACAAGAAGCCCCATATCTGCTGGATACACTAGTTGAGCAGGGTGACCATCTGGAAGGATCCCATCAAAGCCTTTTCATTTCTTGGACTGTGCTCTCGTCTTCACTACAGCCAAGGTTTATTGTTTGGTATATCTGCCAACGCAGCCTAATTCTGGCACCGATGACACTGCTATTAGACAAGATATTTACTTGCCATGTTTGTGGGTGGAGAGAACATTAGCACTATGCAGACGAAACATTTATGATATTGATTTTAATGTGCAAAGATCTTGCATGATCTATGACCTGCGTTTTTGTATTTGAGGGACATGTTCAGCTCCAAACTTGCTCTGGGCAGAAGTTACCCTCTGGGATAATACTGGCCTTAGATCAGTGTCAGAGGAATATGTACAGCTGTCATACCCAACTAGACAACTGTGCATTTGGCTACAAAGACCTCATCTGACTTCACAACCATGGGCCTTCTCACAATGCAGATCAGGTGTCATTTCAAGTCAATTCAGGAAGTTAACTGAAATTATGTCTATTTTAAAGCATTGTGACATTTTGGAATTTGGTTTACTTCCTGATTGAACTGAATTGTATTTCTTCCACTCCAGCACTAACATACTGGACCTGATTTCAAGTAATTAAGGGCTGAATTGAGATCATGATTAGTTGTAAATCAAATGTTATTGGTCACATAGCACATATTTTACATATGTTATCACAGGTGCAGCGAAACACTTATGTTCCTATCAGTGCAGTAATACCTAACAATACAATACAGGCAAATCCCCCCCCAATAAAGGAATTAAATATAGATCAAAGGATTCTGTAACGATTGTCATCGGGAGAAGAAGGAGAGGACCAAGGTGCAGTGTGGTACGTGTTCATGATCTTTTAATTACACTGAACACTAGAACAAAAATAACAAAACGGAACAAACGAAACAGTCCTGTCTGGTACAGAGACAGAAAACAACTACGTAAGTACGGTTCTCAATCAGAGACAACGATTGACAGCTGCCTCTGATTGGGAACCATACCAGGCCAAACACAGAAATACAAAACCTAGAATACACAACATAGAATGCACACCCCAACTCAAAGCCCTGACCAAAATAAACAGAGACATAAAAAGGAACTAAGGTCAGGACGTGACAGTACCCCACCCCAAAGGTGCAGACTCCGGCAGCAAAATCTAAACCCATAGGGGAGGGTCTGGGTGGGCATCTGTTCGTGGTGGCGGTTCTGGCGCGGGACGTGGACCCCACTCCACCATAGTCTTGGCCCACTTAAGTGGCGCCTTTGGAGGGGCGACCCTCGCTGCCGACCTTGGACTGGGGACCCTTGCAGCGGGCCCCGAATAGACGGGCGACTCCGGCAGCGCCGTAGTGAAGGGCGACTCCGGCAGCGCCGGAGTGAAGGGGGGCTCTGGCAGCTCCGGACAGACGGGCGGCTCTAGCAGCTCCGGACAGACGGGCGGCTCTGGCAGCTCCTGACTGACGGGCGGCTCTGGCAGCTCCTGACTGACGGGCGGCTCTGGCAGCTCCTGACTGACGGGCGGTTCTGGCAGCTCCGGACAGACGGGCGGCTCTGGCAGCTCCGGACAGACGGGCGGCTCTGGCAGCTCCGGACAAATGGGAGAACCTGGAGGGAGGAGACGGAGAGACAGCCTGGTGCGTGGGGCTGCCACAGGACCCACCAGACTGGGGAGACCTACAGGAGGCCTGGTGCGTGGAGGAGGCACCGGATGGACTGGGCTGTGGGGGAGCACTGGAGCTCTGGTGTGCAGCCTTGGCACCACTCCTCCAGGCTGGATGACCATTTTAGCCCGGACCCTCCAGAGTGCAGGCACAGGTTGAACCGGGCTGTGGGTGAGCACTGGAGATCTGGTGCATATCACTCGCACCTCTCCCTTAGGCTCAATATCCACATTCGCCCGGCAAGAGCGGAGCGCAGGCATAGGACTCACTGCACCCTCCCAGCGCCCCGGAGACACAGCATGCAGAGCCGGCTCAGGATACCCTGGGCCGAAACGGCGCACTGGAGACCAAACACGCTGGACCGGCACAATACGCCCTGGCTGGATGCCCACTCTCGCATGGCACTTGCGGGGGCTGGCCTATTACGCACTGGGCTATGAGCGCGTACTGGCAACACCGTGCGCTTGACCGCATAACACGGTGCCTGACCAGTACTACGCTTCTTTCGGTAAGCACGGGGAGTTGGCTCAGGCCTCTTGTGCCTGTTGCGCTGTCTTACCTCATACCGCTGGTTCACCTCTCCTGCTGCCTCCGCTCTCCTGGCTGCCTCCACCTGTTCCCATGGGAGGCGATCCCTCCCATGTGTAGGATCCCTTCCCGTCCAGAACCTCCTCCCATGTCCATTCCTCCTTCTTACCACACTGCTTGGTCCTTTTGTGGTGGGTAGTTCTGTAACGATTGTCATCGGGAGAAGAAGGAGAGGACCAAGGTGCAGCGTGGTACGTGTTCATGATCTTTTAATTACACTGAACACTAGAACAAAAATAACAAAACGGAACAAACGAAGCAGTCCTGTCTGGTACAGAGACAGAGACAGAAAACAACTACCCACAACCCATAGTGGGAAAACAGGCTGCCTAAGTATGGTTCTCAATCAGAGATAACGATCGACAGCTGCCTCTGATTGGGAACCATACCAGGCCAAACACAGAAGTACAAAACCTAGAATACACAACATAGAATGCCCACCCCAACTCACGCCCTGACCAAACTAAAACAGAGACATAAAAAGCAGCCAAGGTCAGGACGTGACAGATTGATTGTATTAAGATGTTTTCATTGGTCAGAATGCAATGAGGAGATTGAGATTAAGAATCCAGGTTCAGTATTTATTACACAGCGGAACAGGAACACAGAGCACTGGAGGGTTTGATTAAGGTTTAGGAGTTGGAGTTGGGGCTTGTAAAGGCCGATAGGAAGGTTAGGTTGTGGAAATGCAGAAACATACAATTGTAGTTTAAAACTTTAGACAAACAACTGCCTATGAGACATTAGCTTGTCATTTAGTGGGTTAGGCTGATAGTTTCCCCTTTTGCAGTGTGACTTCTCAAGGAAATGTACCACGTGTACAAATGATGTTGGGACTTTATTAGATATGCAGTGAAATGAAGTGTGACATTTATCATTAACTGAGTGCAGTGAACCACTTCTACATTCTCCGATGGGGGTTCCATTTATGACACTGAAGGGGTTGGTGAACAAAAGCTCCAACAGGGTATCTCATGACTGCTAACTTTAAATGAGAAGGTAGAGACTCATCAAAGAACAGTAGCATGGGATGAAGTTCATTTCTTTTCCCCATCCACCATACAGGTTAATCGACGTACACCAACCACTCCATCGACATATCTTCAGTTAAATCCTCTGCCTTTATTTCTTGTTCCACCTCAGAAATAACCAGCCAACTACGACAATCCGTAGAGGAACAATTCCACTCCTATATATGCTTCTTCTGCTCCAACACATTCCAGATTTTCCTGGAGATGTTAAACGGATTTCCCAAGTAGCATTGATCTAAATTACCTCACTCCGACTAAAAACGAGTCTCGTGATGACCTTTTTTTCCACCACAGCTTTGCTTCTCTTGTTACCCTTCTTCTTCGCCATGGTAACCAACTCATTCTCACTTTCTGTACTATTAGCTTCACTCGACTCACAAGCATTTTCAAACAAAACCTCAATTTCCGCCATCTACAATTCTCTTCTGGTGGTATAAAGGCGTTGAGACAATTTGAATGTGCATGATGGTGCACTTACTCACCACTTCTACATGAAAATGAAAGGGGTGTAAATAGGCAGTGGAGAGATGATTAGGGAGTGGGAACAGGTGTGGAGGGAAGGACCTAGGGTAATTAGGAGCAATTGGGAGTCCTGTCGGGGTGGCATGACCCTTCACAACAATAATGACAAAGTGGAAACAGATTGTTTATTATATTGACAATATATTTTGGTGACCACTCTAATAATGGAAATGGGAGGAGGTGAGATTAGGTGTGACCATTTTAGCCAATGAGAGGGCAGATAATGTGTGTTAACAACAGATAGATAGAGGACTCATATTTGTATCTGTGCCATTATAGTGTCTCTGACAGCATGGGCAGTGCCATTGAGGATATCTCCATTTTAGAGTGGTCAATTATATTCTTCTTCATTGGCTGATGGCTCCCAACTCATAGGAATCCCAACCTGATTTCTAGTAATTAAGGGCTAAATTGAAGGTTATGATCATTTGATTTAGCTGAAACCACTGTGTTAGTGCTGGGATGGAATAAAAGCCTGCACTCCATGTGGATGGGCTGTCCAGAACAGGAGTTGCAGGCCCCTGATATACTATTATAAACTGTCAAATGTTATTAAGCAAAGTAAACTGTCATTGTAAAATGGTTATTGTACATTTGTATTTTAGCAGGGCTTTGGGGGGGATCGGATAGTAACTGCTGATCCAATACATTTTGTTCTGTAAAACGACCTGCAAAGTAGTTGGCCTGAGACGCCCCAGAGTCTTGGATCACGTCAGCATTTCTTTTACATGATTCAATCCATTAAAATGTCAAAGCCACTAAAGTCTAAATCTGGATTTGAAATGTCACATGCTGTGGCATGGACCTACAAAACATCCAATCTTGGCTCGGTTAATTCAGATCTTATTTTCCAGGTCACATATCTCACTATAAATCTATTACAGTGTCAGCAATGTGAGGACTTCATGGTCGACTAATAAGGTGAAAATAATGTGCTGGCCTGTATCGGATCTCTCTGTGCTCCCCCTTTCAGCATGCAGTGTAATGTCAATGGAATATTAATCTAATACATTTACAAGGATAAACACTTGGATCAAATGGGAGTTGTTGTGTTTTTCAGCAAGATTTACAGATCTTTGGACAAACAAGTCCACAGTTATTACCCCCTGCCTAGTGACCTTCTCCAAACATGACCATGATCCAAAACTGGGTGTCAGAAATACATTCAGCCTAAAGTAGTTTTGGATTGCTTTATGACCCTGCCTCATAGAGATGGTATCAAACCTGCTGAGCTGTTCATGAAACTCCAAGTTGATCCCATACAGTCGATGGCAGTGTTACAGGAAGCAAACTAAATCAACAGATCATTTACAAGCCCAATATGTCCACGTTCAGAAACAGGCGAGTCAGAAATACATCCAGCTTCCACAGCGATACAGTGCCTTCGGAAAGTATTCAGACCCCTTCCCTTTTTCCACATTTTGTTACGTTACAGTCTTTATTCTAAAATGAATAAAATCAAGTAAATTCCTCATCAATCTACACACAATATCCCATAATGACAAAGTGGAAACAGGTTTTTTGAAATTTTACCAAATGTATTAAAAATAATACCTTATTTACACAAGTATTCAGACCCTTTGCAATGAGACTCGAAATTGAGCTCAGATGTATCCTGTTTCCATTTATCATCCTTGAGATGTTTCTACAATAGATTGGAGTCCACCTGTGGTAAATTTAATTGATTGAACATGATTTGGAAAGGCACACACCTGTTTATATAAGGTCTCACAGTTGACAGTGCACGTCAGAGCAAAAACCAAGCCATGAGGACGAAGTAATTGTCCGTAAACCCCCGAGACAGGATTGTTTCGAGGCACAAATCTGGGGATAGGTACCAAAAAATGTCGTTGGCATTGTAGGTCCCCAAAAACACAGTGGCCTCCATCAATTCTTAAATGGATGAAGTTTGGAACCAGACAGTTGGCCGGCCTGCCAAACTGAGCAATTGGAGCAGTTACTAGCCTTGGTCAGGGAGGTGACCAAGAACCCGATGGTCACTCTGACAGAGCTCTAGAGATCCTCTGTGGAGATGAGAGAAATCCGCTTGAACTCTTAGACCACGAGAAACCAGATTCTCTGGTCTGACGAAACCGAGATTTAACTCTTTGGCCTGATTGCAAAGCGTCACGTCTGGAGGAAACCTGGCACCATTCCTACGGTGAAGCATGGTGGTGGCAGCATCAAGCTGTGGGGATGTTTTCAGTGTTAGGGACTTGGACACTGGTCAGGTTTGTATGGAAAGATGAACGGAACAAATAATACATTTTTTTTACCTTTATTTACCTCGGCAATTCTTATTTTCAATGACAGCCTAGGAACAGTGGGTTAACTGCCTTGTTCAGGGGCAGAATGACAGATTTGTACCTTGTCAGCTCGGGGAGTCGATCCTGCAACCGTTCAGTTACTAGCCCAACACTCTAACCACTAGGCTACCCTGCCACCCCCAAACGTACAGAGAGATCCTTGATGAAACCTGCTCCAGAGTGCTCAGGACCTCAGACTGGGGTGAAGGTTCACCTTCCAACAGGACAGCTACCCTAAGCACACAGCCAAGATGCGGGAGTGGCTTTGGGACAAGTCTCTGAATTTTCTTTTATTTATTTATTTTACTAGGCAAGTCAGTTAAGAACAAATTCTTATTTTCAATGACGGCCTAGGAACAGCGGGTTAACTGCCTGTTCAGGGGCAGAACGACAGATTTGTACCTTGTCAGCTCGGGGATTTGAACTTGCAACCTTTCGGTTACTAGTCCAATGCTCTAACCACTAGGCTACCCTGCCGCCCCAAATATCCTTGAGTGGCCCAGTCAAAGCCCGGACATGAACCCGATCTAACATCTCTGGATGTAGAATAATAGTGAAGACATCAAAACTATGAAATAACACATATGGAATAATTTAGCAACCAAAAAAGGGTTAAACATATATTTGAGATTCTTCAAAGTAGCCACCATTTGCCTTGATTACAGCTTTGCACACGCTTGACATTCTCTCAACTAGCTTCACCTGGAATGTTTTTCCAACAGTCCTCAGAGAGTTCACACATATGCTGAGCAATTGTTGGCTGCTTGTCCTTCACTCTGCGGTCCAACTCATCCCAAACTAACTAAATTGGGTTGAGGTTAGGTGATTGTGGAGGCCAGGTCATCTGATGCAGCACTGCCTCACGCTCCTTCTTGGTCAAATAGCTCTTAAACAACCTGCAGGTGTGTTGGATCATTGTCCTTTTGAAAAACAAATGATAGTCCCACTAAGTGCAACCAGATGGGATACCGTGATCTGTTTCACCTGTCTTTGTGACTGTCTCCACACCCCTCCAGGTGTCGTCCATCTTCCCCAATATCCGCTGTGTATTTATACCTGTTTTCTCTGTGTGTGTCTGTTGCCAGTTCGTCTTGTTTGTTCAAGTCAATCAGCATTTTGTGTCTCAGCTCCTGCTTTTCCCAGTCTCTCTTTTCTTGTCCTCCTGTTTTTGAACCTTGCTTGTCCTGACTCTGAGCCCTCCAGCCTACCACTCTGCCTGCCCCTGACCCTGCCTGCCGACCTGTACCTTTGCCCCCCTCTGGATTAGTAACCTCTGCCTTACCCTGACCCTGACCCTGCCTGCCCCTGACCCTCCCCTCTGGATTAGTAACCTCTGCCTTAACCTAACTCTGAGCCCGCCTGCCACCCGGTACTGTTGCCCCACCTCTGGTTTGGTCAGATGAAACCTCTGGTTTGCCCCATCTCCCTGTCTGCCTTGACCTGTCTACTGCCTGCCCCTGTTGGATTATTGTTTAATCAACGTGGTCTGCATCTGGATCTTACCTTCATACCTGATAGTAGTAGTCAAAAAATTATAAAAAGTAACACAATAAAATAACAATAACGAGGTTATATAGAAGGGGTACCGGGTCAATGTGCGGTGAAACAGGTTAGTCGAGGTCATTTGTACATGTAGGTATGGGTAAAGTGACTATGCACAGATAATAGACAGAGCGTATCAGCAGTGTAAAAACAAATGGGGGGGTGTCAATGTAAATAGTCCGGGCTTTTGATGAATTGTTCAGCAGTCTTATGGCTCAGGGTTAGAAGCTGTTAAGGAGCCTTTTGGTCCTAGACTCCGGTAACGCTTATAGTGCGGTAGCGGAGAGAACACTCTATGACTTGGGTGACTGGAGTCTTTGACAATTTTTTGGGCCTTCCTCTGACACCGCCTAGTATATAGGTCCTGGATGGCAGTAAGCTTGGCTCCAAGATGTACTGGGCCATACACACTACCCTCTGTAGCGCCTTGCCTTACGGTTGCCATACCAATCGGTTCGGATGCTCTCGATGGTGCTTACCCAGACACACTTGTCTAAATTGATGGGTCATGTGAAAGAAATGCTATAATCCCCCAGCAACATCTTGCCAAGTGGATGGGTCTCTACAGAAGGTGTAAATGGTACAGCCAAATGGTTACTCGCATAGTAGCAATATCAGAAATCGATAGTGTCAATATAAATAAAACAATATACAGTATGTACAAGAACAATATCAATAACAATATCAGTGACAGATGAGGTAGTTATATGCATACAATCAGTGGTAAAGTGGCTGAGCAGCAGGAGAGTGTTAGGAGAGTCATTTGAATAGAGGCACTGCAGATAGTGCTGATGACTGGTCCGTCCGAACCACGCATGAACAAGGGAATCTATATTTGACTAAACTCCCTGATCTTCTCAAAAACATAAGTTTGTCTAGCTGTGTCCAGTCCAAGTGGTGCTCGTACAGGCAGACCATCTATGGGAGGAAGGATGTTAGCGTTGCGCTGCAAATGAAAGCTGGTCCTGACTAGGTCTGAACGCTCCTTGGTGACAATAACACCAGGCTTCAGAGCATCGAAGCTGTAAAACAGGAAATAACAAAACATAATGTAGAAGACATTACAACCTTCCACAACATCAATTCACCTCCCAAGTTTAGTTAAGAAGAATAACCTCATACAATACAATGAAAATGATATTCACCTGAAGTGCTGGTACTGCTTGAACTGTGGCAGCGGCCTGAAGTACAGAGTCAGGTGTTGTTGCCAGCCATAGCTTTCCACCAGCACCGTACCATCCTCCAGTCCAACCAGGATGTTGATCCCTGTCACAGTGCTGTCCTTCACAACACCACAATGATTATTTATCCTGTATTTATCCTAATTATATCCTAGTTACACTTTGCAGTCAATTTTGACAGTAGAGTAAATGTTCCTGACTCATAGCATGCCACATAGGCCGTTTCCCAAAGGAGAAGTTGGTTTTCAAGGGCAGTCGACCGACTATTAACTGCTGCTTTGGTAATATCCTTGACGTCTATAGCAGCTGTTATATCTGGGATGACTGAAGACCTGATGATAGGAGCCTCTGCTTCATAGTCCTGCAATTTATCCCACAAACAGGGCCATGTACCAAAAAGTCATAATATATCAAACAGTCATAATAAAAGTCAACTTTAATATAGCGATTATATAAATAATGTTGTACTCAACTTGTTGGATCAGAATCAGCGTTGTGTTCATTAGGTACAGTGTAGCAAAACATTAATCCGGCAGCCACCAACTTCTTAAGAAGGCATTGATCAATGCTCAATGTTCATTTAAAATCTTTCTAACATCACATCTAAGCCAATATGACAACAATTTACTGTAGATGCAACTTAGAAAATCAACTTGTATGGAGACACACAACACCCTCCCCCGCCTCTCGTAATGTTCCATTCAGCCATTACCCAGAACCACATACCTGATTTATAACAGGGTCGTTAAATGTCACATATGATCCAACTTCATTTAATTATTTCTCATTTATGCTTTAAGATCCGAGTTTAGAAATTGTATGTTGACCATCTTAGAGAATATTTTATATAGTTGGTGTTCTGTTTTCGTGTTGTTTGTGAGAAAAAATATATATTAACCCCCCCAAAAAACTAACTAATGTCAAATATATGTCAACAATCCTTCCTCCAAAGGACCCTCTATGGATTAAATGTTGTGATAATCTCCAACATCGTGGTCTTGTTTTTGTTCTAGTTTCTTGAGGAATCACCCCTAATACCTACATACCTACATACCTACATACCCGGCATACAGACAGTGACTTTCTAAGCTTCCTTCTGAAATAGTTCATGTTTCCTCTTCTTTCAGAACTTATTCAACACTAAATATGTTCAAAATCACAGCATGGAAGTGACATCAGTGTGGGACCAATGTGTCTGACACTTGCCCTCACACTCCATGGCCCGAGGCAGGACATTTCTCTCTAGGTCACATAGGATCATGATTCCAGAGTCTCTTATTGGTTGCAGTGCATCAAGCAATAGTTGTGTGCCACGTCAGATTGCTATACCATATGATGTAGTCAGCCGATATGTTAATAAACATAAAATCTGAGATCTAGCATGCATCTTCAATGTAGTCAGCATGGGTTTCAGAAACACAGATTTCACAAAACCTACAACTAATGTAATCTGACAGAGTAGGTAACTGCTCACTGCCCCATGACTGCCTTCTGACACCATGTATCTAGTCTGTGTTGGCTGACTGTTGGGCCTTCATTCCAACCTCTCCCGCCACTGTGGATTATATTTATATCCCAGCTCATAAAAATGTGAAGCCTCCGCTCTGCTGACGAAGCGATCTAGCCTCTAAATCATTGCAATTTGAACCCTCTGATAAATCTGGATAAGTGTAACATTACCGAATACATTAAAATGCTTTTTCCTAATAGGGTATAGACTTGTTATTGCTTGTGTAGCAGATGGGGAGCTGAAACTCAGGCCTCAGCCTGCAGTGTCTCCACTTGTGCTGCTGAACTGTTAGCTTTTTGGTGGTGCGACTGGTCAAGACTCTTCAGGAGGTCATATATTTGTGAGATAGAGGTAATTTGTTTGTGAGATAGAGGTGATGTGTTTGTGAGATAGAGGTCATGTGTTTGTGAGATAGAGGTCATGTGTTTGTGAGATAGAGGTCATGTGTTTGAGATAGAGGTCATGTGTTTGTGAGTTAGAGGTCATGTGTTTGTGAGATAGAGGTCATGTGTTTGTGAGATAGAGGTCATGTGTTTGTGAGATAGAGGTCATGTGTTTGTGAGATAGAGGTCATGTGTTTGTGAGATAGAGGTCATGTGTTTGTGAGATAGAGGTCATGTGTTTGTGAGATAGAGGTCATGTGTTTGTGAGATAGAGGTCCTGAGTTTGTGAGATAGAGGTCATGTGTTTGTGAGATAGAGGATAGAGGTCATGTGTTTGTGAGATAGAGGTCATGTGTTTGTGAGATAGAGGTCATGTGTTTGTGAGATAGAGGTCATGTGTTTGTGAGATAGAGGTCATGAGTTTGTGAGATAGAGGTCATGTGTTTGTGAGATAGAGGTTCTGTGTTTGTGAGATAGAGGTCATGTGTTTGTGAGATAGAGGTCATGTGTTTGTGAGATAGAGGTCATGTGTTTGTGAGATAGAGGTCATGTGTTTGTGAGGTAGAGGTCATGTGTTTGTGAGATAGAGGTCCTGAGTTTGAGCCTCGGTATGTTCCGAATAAGGAGGAAGTGGTGATCGCTAAGCAAGCAGCATGACGTCCTTTACACTTGGTTCAAGTGAACATTGACAGCACAATTCATACAAATATTCTGTTGCACAAAGTGAATCTTATCCCCCACACAGTGAGGAAGACGGTTGGGGAAACAAAGAAATATCCAAGGGCCGAAAGTTGGAGAATAACAGAACTTGGTCGCATCTTCGGGTCACCAAGTCTCCAAATCTACAATTAGACGCCACGTCCATGCCAATAGGCTCTTTGGAAGGGTTGCCAGGAAGAATGAAATGCTGTTTGGCCACGCCCACCAGTTGTGGGTTTGGTGTTGAAAGAAAGATGCATATGCAGATCAGAACCTCATACCTACTGTTCAATGTGGTAGTGGATCTCTGTTATGGGGTTGTTTGATTCCACTGGTCCTGTGGCCTGTCACGCTGGCATGAAGAGATTCTGGAGACAGGCGCAGAAATGTGTAATAGGGTGTTTGATTCCACTGGTCCTTTGGCCTGTCACGCTGGCATGAAGAGATTCTGGAGACAGGCGCAGAAATGTGTAATAGGGTGTTTGATTCCACTGGTCCTTTGGCCTGTCACGCCGGCATGAAGAGATTCTGGAGACAGGCGCAGGACTGTGTAATAGGGTGTTTGATTCCACTGGTCCTGGTCTGTCACGCTGGCATGAAGAGATTCTGGAGACAGGCGTAGGACTGTGTAATAGGGTGTTTGATTCCACTGGTCCTGTGGCCTGTCACGCTGGCATGAAGAGATTCCGGAGACAGGCGCAGGAATGTGTAATAGGGTGTTTGATTCCACTGGTCCTGGTCTGTCACGCTGGCATGAAGAGATTCTGGAGACAGGCGCAGGACTGTGTAATAGTTTTTTCTACTAAGCCCCAAATTATGGCATGCAATGTAAAGGCACGGGGGACGAAGACCAAACAAACACGTAACAAAAACACAGGGTTGAAACCCAAACAAAAGAGCGAGGAGAACCTTGAATAAATAACACTAGCGCACAATGATTAACACACGGGACGAGACCCGTAATCATCTGCGCAATCCACACTTTCACCACACACACGCAACACCGTCCGCACACTCATACTTACATGTTTATGCACACACCTAGTGAGGTTACAGAACAATCAGCCAAACCTAGGTCCCCTGGACAATGTGAATATAAGGAAACAGTAGGGTTGTCTAAAAGGTTCCTTAACAATTACAATCATTTTTATCAAATGTTCCCATTATTTTTATCATACAGTTCTGCTCAGTTTTTGAATGATTTATTTTACCATTTTTTATAAAGGGTGCCAATAATGTTGAAGTTGAATGAATGTACAAAACATTAATGAGTGTACAAAACACCTTCTAATATTGAGTTGCCCCCCCCCCCCCTCCTTTTGGCCTCAGAACAGCTACAATCCGTCAGGAAATGGACTCTACAAGGTGTAGAAAGCGTTCCACAGGGATGCTGGCCCATGTTGACTCTACAAGGTGTAGAAAGCGTTCCACAGGGCTGCTGGCCCATGTTGACTCTACAAGGTGTAGAAAGCGTTCCACAGGGATGCTGGCCCATGTTGACTCCAATGGCCCATTTTGACTCCAATGCTTCCCACAGTTGTGTCAAGTTGGCTGGATGTCCTTTGGGTGGTGGACTGTTCTTGATACACACAGGAACCTGTTGGCCCATGTTGACTCCAATGGCCCATTTTGACTCCAATGCTTCCCACAGTTGTGTCAAGTTGGCTGGATGTCCTTTGGGTGGTGGACTGTTCTTGATACACACAGGAACCTGTTGAGCGTGAAAATCCCAGCAGCGTTGCAGTTCTTGACACAAACCTGTGCTCCTGACTCTGTTGTGGAAAGAGCACGTGTTCCTATGTTTTTGTACACTCAATGTATATGTTATGTGGAGAGGGTAGCAAGTTTTAAGTTCCTCGGCATACACATCACAGACAAACTGAATTGGTCCACTCACACAGACAGCATCGTGAGGAAGGCGCAGCAGCGCCTCTTCAACCTCAGGAGGCTGAAGAAATTCGGCTTGTCACCAAAAGCACTCACAAACTTCTACAGATGCACAATCGAGAGCATCCTGGCGGGCTGTATCACCGCCTGGTATGGCAACTGCACCGCCCTCAACCGTAAGGCTCTCCAGAGGGTAGTGAGGTCTGCACAACGCATCACCGGGGGCAAACTACCTGCCCTCCAGGACACCTACACCACCCGATGCTACAGGAAGGCCATAAAGATCATCAAGGACATCAACCACCCGAGCCACTGCCTGTTCACCCCGCTGTCATCCAGAAGGCGAGGTCAGTACAGGTGCATCAAAGCTGGGACCGAGAGACTGAAAAACAGCTTCTATCTCAAGGCCATCAGACTGTTAAACAGCCACCACTAACATTGAGTGGCTGCTGCCAACATACTGTCAATGACACTGACTCACCTCCAGCCACTTTAATAATGGGAATTGATGGGAAATGATGTAAATATATCACTAGCCACTTTAAACAATGCTACCTTATATAATGTTACTTACCCTACATCATTCATCTCATATGCATACGTATTTACTGTACTCTATATCATCGACTGCATCCTTATGTAATACATGTATCACTAGCCACTTTAACTATGCCACTTGGTTTACATACTCATCTCATATGTATATACTGTACTCGATATCATCTACTGTATCTTGCCTATGCTGCTCTGTACCATCACTCATTCATATATCCTTATGTACATATTCTTTATCCCCTTACACTGTGTATAAGACAGTAGTTTTTTTGGAATTGTTAGTTAGATTACTTGTTCGTTATTACTGCATTGTCGGAACAAGAAGCACAAGCATTTCGCTACACTCGCATTAACATCTGCTAACCATGTGTATGTGACAAATAAAATTTGATTTGATTTGATGTACTACCAGTATAGTATACTTACAACATGCATTAAGTGGCAAATGTCAACACACTAGGCTCTTCCATACTGAGAAGGCATGATCTAATGAAGGCTATGGGGAATGTGCATCAAGATGGCAGAACAGATGTCACATCATTGTTTCACATCATTGTTTCAGCTCCATCCACAGAGTTGAATACTACAGTCTGTGACATGGTTCAATGTGCCAATATTTTGTGCAGGGAATTTATAGTAGATGAAAAGCCTGAATGAGTATGACATCCTGGCATTGTAAAGTATAACTGCATTAATCTAACTGCACTGTCCAATTTACACTAGCTATTACAGTGAAAGAATACCATGCTATTGTTTGAGGAGAGTGCACCATTTTGAATATGAAAAGTTATTAATAAACAAAATAGGCACATTTAGGCAGTCTGGATACAATATTTTGAACAGAAATGCAATGGTTCCTTGGATCAGTCTAAAATGTTGCACACACAACATTCACATTTCCACAAACTTCAAAGTGTTTCCTTTCAAGAGGTACCAAGAATATGCATATCCTTGCTTCAGGGCCTGAGCTACAGGCAGTTAGATTTGGGTATGTCTACAGGCAGTTAGATTTGGTTAGATTTGGGTATGTCATTTTGAGGCGATTATTGAAAAAAAGGGGCGGATCCTTAAGAGGTTTTAAGTAACATCAATTACAAACAATCAATTCAATGTAATGTAATAAAGGTAATTCAGCTCTGAAAGGCAATCATTTCTGGCAGGCATGGGACACAGTTAAAAGGCAATCATTTCTGGCAGGCATGGGACACAGTTAAAAGGCAATCATTTCTGGCAGGCATGGGACACAGTTAAAAGGCAATCATTTCTGGCAGGCATGGGACACAGTTAAAAGGCAGGCATGGGTTCATTTCTGGCAGGCAAGGACAAGTTCAATCATTTCTGGCAGGCATGGGACACAGTTAAAAGGCAATCATTTCTGGCAGGCATGGGACACAGTTAAAAGGCAATCATTTCTGGCAGGCATGGGACACAGTTAAAAGGCAATCATTTCTGGCAGGCATGGGACACAGTTAAAAGGCAATCATTTCTGGCAGGCATGGGACACAGTTAAAAGGCAATCATTTCTGGCAGGCATGGGACACAGTTAAAAGGCAATAATCATACAGTTAAGATACACATTTTGAAAGATGTTCCATTGTGTTTCCTTCTACACACACATATCTACTGCAGTGATCCCTCTACAGAGCACACACACACACCACGTTAGTCCATAAATACTTCCTGCCAGACAGCCCAGTGGAAGCCCTTGCCGAGTACAGCCGTTGATCCCCAATTTCCTAAAACACTCACACACGTCGTCTATAAATATGCTAGCCAACCAACTGTCAGGGAAAGCCCTCGCTACATGCTGACTCACAGACGGTCAGGGTGGAGTGGTTAACTGTGGTCATTATTAACTGTTTGTTTAGGTAATGCTTTAGTTTCCTGCGATTCCCCAGTGCTTTAGGCTCCTCCGATTCCCTGCCAGGATCTCTTTCAGGCACCTCCACTAACCTTTTCAGTGGCAGGCAAAAGAAAGGCCCCTTGTGTAGCGTTTTCTAGTCTGGGCGTTTAGCGCCCTCTATTGGAGAAGAGTTATACTAAATGTTGTTTGGAGATTTGCAATAATTAGCAAGGCCCACGAGGCAGCTCGTGTTCATTAAGGCAACAAAAACATATTCAAAACATTCAGCACTGGAAAACAAAACATTAACCCTTCGCCTACAATTTCTGCGGAAATCTAACATGAAATAAATAATCAAAATCCGTCAATTTAAGCTCGAGATACTTTTTCTGTTTTTTTTTTGCATGGGCTGCATGTCTCAATCCAACGCATCCGCCGATATCGCCCTTCTGAAACTGCTGTGAAAATGGTTAGATCTAGAGCGATGTTTGTCAGACCATGACACTTCCCGAACACAATGGCGTTCTCCGTCAACAAGCCTCACAAGACTCGTCTGAAGTCGGTGAGGCCTCTTTTTCCAACTTCTGTCAGTAGCGTGAGAACAGTTTGGGCTGCACACTTATATGACCCCTCTGTGGACAGATGTGTTCTCTGTTTTGCTCTATGATGCCCACAAGCCTCACAAGACTCGTCTGAAGGTCCCCGATACCAGTAAGAAAATAATACTGTGTTGTGGAGATAGGAACTAAACTAAACTAAGGGAATACATGTGTATTAGAGGGGAACTAGCAATGTTTATTTGCTGACACAAAAAAGCAGCGTTTGGAGAAAAAAAAAGATTTGTGGATGAATGTCATGCTAAGACAAACTATAAAGGGAAATAAATGGCTACAGTTGAATCTTTTAGTTATTTAATGAAATGTTGTTTTTAGGAAAGGGGTGTTTTTTAATGTACCAGGGTAACTGCCCCTCTCTAAACAAGTGGATTAATTATTAAGGCTTTCTTACTTGCATATTTAAGAAACAGCTATAGGTCTATAACATTGGAATATATCTACAACTTTTTCAAAATGTAAAAAGATTTGAACTTACCACAAAATCATTTTAATGGAATATCTCCAAAAGTTGTGATGAGACAAAGGACATTTTTGTTGAGTAAGAGCAGTGGAAGCCAGGGAAAGTGTTGGGCATTTTTTTTATGGTGACATCTTCTGGTCTTAAAGTGAATTTCCTGATCTTTCTTATATCTCTCATATATAGGACAGACACTTCAGAAACAAACTAATTTTAGATTATTGGGGGGGATTATTTGTTGTTCCATGTAGTGAATCTGTTATTGAACATGTTTCAATTGGCTAATAGCAGTAATGCCAAATTCAATGTTTCATCCAATAATTTTCCTTTATATTTTTTTGATACAGGATCGGTGTCCCTTCCACGGGATGGTTGAGCTAACGAAGGTTAATGCGATTAGCATGTGGTTGTAAGTAACAAGAACATTTCCCAGGACATAGACATATCTGGTATTGGCAGAAAGTTTACATTCTTGTTCATCTAACTGCACTGTCACATTAACAGTAGCTATTACAAAGAAATAATACCATGCTATTGTTTGAGGAGAGTGCACAATTTTGAACAATGAAAGTTATTAATAAACAAATTAGGCAGATTTGGGAAGTCTTGAGACAAAATATGGAACAGAAATACAATGGTTCATTGGATCAGTCTAAAACTTTGCACATACACTGATGCCATCCAGTGAACAAAATCTAAATTGCACCAGGGCTGGAATAATACATTATGACATTTCTCTTGCATTTCAAAGATGATGGTACATAAAAAATACAAAAGAAAGATTGTTTTTTTCTTTGTATTATCTTTTACCAGATCTCTTGTGTTATATTCTACTACATTCATTTCATATTTCCACAAACGTCAAAGTGTCTCCTTTCAAATGGTACCAAGAATATGCATATCCTTGCTTCAGGACCTGAGCTACAGGCAGTTAGATTTGGGTATGTCATTTTAGGCGAAAATTAAAAAAAAGGCGTTAATCCTCAATGGGATCTGTGTCCCCCCATGGGACGGTTGAGCTAACGTGCACTAATGTGATTAGCATGATGTTGTAAGTAACAAGAACATTTCCCAAAACATAGATATGTCTTATATGACCAGAAAGCTTAAATTATTGTTAACCCAACTACACTGTCTAATTTACAGTAGCTATTACAGTGAACATAATACCAGGCTATTGTTTGAGGAGAGAGCACAAAAACAAAACACTTCTATCATGGCAACTGGTTTGATACATTCACCTCTGAAGGTTTATAATGTTCTTACAGTCAGTAATCTTGTGCTGATGTGTCATCCTGAGTTTCCCAGAGTTAAAATGTAGCATGGTTTTGTTCGAAATAATCTATTTTTATATTCAAATGTAGAAACTGGGTTCTACAGTTTCAACCTCCTGCTGTGTCAATCTAAAACTTTGCACATGCACTGCTGCCATCTCGTGGCCAAAATCTAAATTGCACCTAGACTCCAAAGTGTAATAATGGCTTTTCTCTTGCATTTCAAAGATGATGGAACATCTTTTACCAGATCTAATGTGTTATATTCTCCTACATTAATTTCACATTTCCACAGACTTCAAAGTGTTTTATTTCAAATGGTATCAAGAATATGCCTATTTTAACGAGGCTACTCTGAAAACAAGGCTCCCTAAATTTGATCAGCATATCGATTGCGCCACCCGGACTGGCAAAACCCTGGATCATTGTTATTCTATCTTCCGCGACGCATATAAGGCCATCCCCTGCCCTCCTTTCGGAAAAGCTGACTACGACACCATTTTGTTGCTCCCAGCCTATAGACAGAAACTAAAACAGGAAGCACCCGTGCTCAGGTCTGGTCAACGCTGGTCCGACCAATCGGATTCCACGCTTCAAGATTGCTTCGGTCACGTGGACTGGGATATGTTCCGCATAGCGTCGAACAACAAAATTGATGAATACGCTGATTCGGTGAGCGAGTTTATTACCAAGTGCATCAGTGATGTTACACCCACAGCGTCTATTAAAACATTTCCCAACCAGAAACCGTGGATTGATGGCAGCATTCGCGCAAAACTGAAAGCTCAAACCACTGCTTTTAACCTCTCTGAACCACCCATCCCGGATCCGGTATAATTCAGCAACGCTGAATAGCATAGCGCCACAGTCAAATAATATTTATAGAAAATGTTCATATTCATGAAATCACAAGTGCAATATTGCAAAACACAGTTTAGTCTTTTGTTAATCCACCTGTCGTCTCAGATTTAGAAATGATGCTTTACATCGAAAGCAATACAAGCGTTTGTGTAAATTTAGCGATCGCTCGACAAAACAATAAGTACACTTAGCATCAGGTAACTTGGTCACGAAAATCAGAAAAGCAATCAAATTAATTGTTAACCTTTGATGATCTTCGGATGTTTTCACTCACGAGACTCCCAGTTAGACAACAAATGTTCCTTTTGTTCCATAAATATATTTTTTTATATCCAAATACCTCCGTTAGATTGGTGCGTTAGCCCAGGAATCCACCGGAAAGAGCGGTCATGACAACGCAGACAAAAATTCCAAATTATATCCATAATGTCCACAGAAAAATGTCAAACGTTTTTTATCATCAATCCTCAGGGTGTTTTTCAAAAATCTATTCGATAATATATCAACCGAGACAGTTGGCTTTTCACTAGGACCGGGAGTAACAATGGCCGCCTTTCTCTTTTGCGCACAACTCACTCTGAGAGCCCCCACCTATCCACTTACGCAATGTGGTCGTTCACATGGGGCACTTCCTGATTGGATTTTCCTCAGGTTTGAGCCTGCAATATCAGTTCTGTTTAACTCACAGATAAAATGTTGACAGTTTTGGAAACTTTAGAGTGTTTTCTATCCTAATATGTAAATTATAATTATATTCTAGCATCTGGTCCTGAGAAATAGGCCGTTTACTTTGGGAACGTTATTTTTCCAAACATAAAAATAGTGCCCCCTAGCTTCAAGAGGTTCAACTTGTTGGTGACAGGGGGCAGTATTTTCACGTCCAGATGAAATGCATGCCCAAATTCAACTGCCTGCTACTCATCCCCAGAAGATAAGATATGCATATTATTCGTATATTTGGATAGAAAACACTGATGTTTGAATCATGTCTGTGAGTATAACAGAACTTATTTAGCAGGCAAAAATCCGAGGACAAACCATTCAGATTTAAATACCTAGGTGTCTGGCTAGACTGTAAACTCTCCTTCCAGACTCATATCAAACATCTCCAATCTAAAATCAAATCTAGAGTCGGCTTTCTAGTCCGCAACAAAGCCTCCTTCACTCACTCCGCCAAACTTACCCTAGTAAAACTGACTATCCTACTGATACTCGACTTCGGCGATGTCATCTACAAAATAGCTTCCAATACTCTACTCAGCAAACTGGATGCAGTTTATCACAGTGTCATCCGTTTTGTTACTAAAGCACTTTATACCACCCACCACTGCGACCTGTATGCTCTAGTCGGCTGGCCCTCGCTACATATTTGTCGCCAGACCCACTGGCTCCAGGTCATCTACAAGTCCATGCTATGTAAAGCTCCGCCTTATCTCAGTTCACTGGTCACGATGGCAACACCCACCCGTAGCACGCGCTACAGCAGGTATATTTCGCTGGTCACCCCCAAAGCCAATTCCTCCTTAGGCCGCCTTTCCTTCCAGTTCTCTGTTGCGAATGACTGGAACGAATTGCAAAAATCATTGAAGCTGGAGACTCATATCTCCCCCATTAACTTCAAGCACCAGCTGTCAGAGCAGCTCACAGATCATTGCACCTGTGCATAGCCCATCTGTAAATAGCCCATCCAACTACCTCATCCCCATACTGTATTTATTTATTTATTTTGCTCCTTTGCACACCAGTATCTCTACTTGCACATTCATCTTCTGCACATCTATAACTCCAGTGTTGCTATATCGTAATTACCTCGCCATTACCTCGTAATTGCCTTACCTCCCTTAAAATACCTAATTTGTATATAGACTGTATTATATGTATGTTAGTTTATTCCATGTGAACACAGAACAATCAGCCAAACCTAGGTCCCCTGGACAATGTGAATATAAGGAAACAGTAGGGTTGTCTAAAAGGTTCCTTAACAATTACAATCATTTTTATAAAATGTTCCCATTATTTTTATCATACAGTTCTGCTCTGTTTTTGAATGATTTATTTTACCATTTTTTATAAAGGGTGCCAATAATGTTGAAGTTGAATGAATGTACAAAACATTAATGAGTGTACAAAACACATTCTAATATTGAGTTGCCCCCCTCCTTTTGGCCTCAGAACAGCTTCAATCCGTCAGGAAATGGACTCTACAAGGTGTAGAAAGCGTTCCACAGGGATGCTGGCCCATGTTGACGCCAATGCTTCCCACAGTTGTGTCAAGTTAGCTGGATGTCCTTAGGGTGGTGGACTGTTCTTGATACACACAGGAACCTGTTGAGTGTGAAAATCCCAGCAGCGTTGCAGTTCTTGACACAAACCTGTGCTCCTGGCTCTGTTGTGGAAAGAGCACGTGTTCCTATGTTTTTGTACACTCAATGTATATGTTATGTACTACCAGTATAGTATACTTACAAAATGCATTAAGTGGCAAATGTCAACACACTAGGCTCTTCCATACTGAGACGGCATGATCTAATGAAGGCTATGGGGAATGTGCATCAAGATGGCAGAACAGATGTCACATCATTGTTTCACATCATTGTTTCAGCTCCATCCACAGAGTTGAATACTACAGTCTGTGACATGGTTCAATGTGCCACTATTTTGTGCAGGGAATTCATAGGATGGTTGAGCTAACGAAGGCTAATGTGATTAGCATGTGGTTATAAGTAACAAGAACATTTCCCAGGACATAGACATATCTGGTATGGGCAGAAATGTTAAATTCTTGTTCATCTAACTGCACTGTCACATTAACAGTAGCTATTACAAATAAATAATACCATGCTATTGTTTGAGGAGAGTGCACAATTTTGAACAATGAAAGTTATTAATAAACAAATTAGGCAGATTTGGGAAGTCTTGACACAAAATTTGGAACAGAAATGCAATGGTTCAGTGGATCAGTCTAAAATTTTGCACATACACTGATGCCATCCAGTGGACAAAATCTAAATTGCACCAGGGCTGGAATAATACATTATGACATTTCTCTTGCATTTCAAAGATGATGGTACATAAAAAATACAAAGAAAGGTTGTTTTTTCTTTGTATTATCTTTTACCAGATCTCTTGTGTTATATTCTACTACATTCATTTCGTATTTCCACAAACGTCAAAGTGTCTCCTTTCAAATGATACCAATAATATGCATATCCTTGCTTCAGGACCTGAGCTACAGGCAGTTAGATTTGGGTATGTCATTTTAGGCTAATAAAAGGCGTTAATCCTCTATGGGATCTGTGTCCCCCCCACAGGACGGTTGAGCTAACTTGCACTAATGTGATTAGCATGATGTTGTAAGTAACAAGAACAAATTATTGTTAACCCATCTACACTGTCTAATTTACAGTAGCTATTACAGTGAAAGTAATACCAGGCTATTGTTGGAGGAGAGAGCACAACAACAAAACACTTATATCAAGGCAACTGGTTTGATACATTCACCTCTGAAGGTTGATAATGTTCTTACATTCAGTAATCTTGTGCTGATGTGTCATCCTGAGGGTCCCCGAGATAAAATGTAGCATAGTTTTGTTCGATAAAATCTATTTTTATATTCAAATTTAGAAACTGGGTTCTACAGTTTCAACCCCCTGCTGTGTCAATCTAAAACTTTGCACATGCACTGCTGCCATCTCGTGGCCAAAATCTAAATTGCACCTAGTCTCCAAAGTGTAATAATGGCTTTTCTCTTGCATTTCAAAGATGATGGAACATCTTTTACCAGATCTAATGTGTTATATTCTCCTACATTAATTTCACATTTCCACAGACTTCAAAGTGTTTTATTTCAAATGGTATCAAGAATATGCCTATTTTAACGAGGCTACTCTGAAAACAAGGCTCCCTAAATTTGATCAGCATATCGATTGCGCCACCCGGACTGGCAAAACCCTGGATCATTGTTATTCTATCTTCCGCGACGCATATAAGGCCATCCCCTGCCCTCCTTTCGGAAAAGCTGACCACGACACCATTTTGTTGCTCCCAGCCTATAGACAGAAACTAAAACAGGAAGCACCCGTGCTCAGGTCTGGTCAACGCTGGTCTGACCAATCAGATTCCACGCTTCAAGATTGCTTCGATCACGTGGACTGGGATATGTTCCGCATAGCGTCGAACAACAACATTGATGAATACGCTGATTCTGTGAGCGAGTTTATTACCAAGTGCATCGGTGATGTTGCACCCACAGCGTCTATTAAAAAATTTCCCAACCAGAAACCGTGGATTGATGGCAGCATTCGTGCAAAACTGAAAGCTCAAACCACTGCATTTAACTTGTTGGTGACAGGGGGCAGTATTTTCACGTCCGGATGAAATGCATGCCCAAATTCAACTGCCTGCTACTCATCCCCAGAAGATAAGATATGCATATTATTAGTAGATTTGGATAGAAAACACTGATGTTTCTAAAACTGTTTGAATCATGTCTGTGAGTATAACAGAACTTATTTAGCAGGCGAAACCCCGAGGACAAACCATTCAGATTTTTGTTTTTTGAGGTCACTCTCTTTTCAATGGATTTTCTTGGGAATCCAGATTTCTAAATGACCTTCTTGCAGTTCCTACCGCTTCCACTGGATGTCACCAGTCTTTAGAAATTGGTTGAGGTTTTTCCTTTGTGTAAGGAAGAAGTAGCCCTGTTCAGAATGAGGGTCACTTGTAGTGTACTGTTAGATAGAGGCGTGTGACCAGAAAGCTAGCTACAGTTTGTTTTCCTCCGGTATTGAACACAGATCATCTCATCTTCAATTTTATTGATTATTTACGTAAAAAAATACCTAAAGTTATATTACAAAAGTAGTTTGAAATGTTTTGGCAAAGTTTACAGATGGCTGGATGGTTTCGACCTAGAATATGTGGACATCTATAAGTACCTAGGTGTCTGGCTAGACTGTAAACTCTCCTTCCAGACTCAAATCAAACTAATCAAATCTAGAGTCGGCTTTCTATTCCGCAACAAAGCCTCCTTCACTCACTCCGCCAAACTTACCCTAGTAAAACTGACTATCCTACCGATACTCGACTTCGGCGATGTCATCTACAAAATAGCTTCCAATACTCTACTCAGCAAACTGGATGCAGTTTATCACAGTGCCATCCATTTTGTTACGAAAGCACTTTATACCACCCACCACTGCGACCTATATGCTCTAGTCGGCTGGCCCTCGCTACATATTTGTCGCCAGACCCACTGGCTCCAGGTCATCTACAAGTCCATGCTAGGTAAAGCTCGGCCTTATCTCAGTTCACTGGTTACGATGGCAACACCCACCCGTAGCACGCGCTCCAGCAGGTGTATTTCACTGGTCACACCCAAAGCCAACACCTCATTTGGTCGTCTTTCCTTCCAGTTCTCTGCTGCCTGTGACTGGAACGAATTGCAAAAATCATTGAAGCTGGAGACTCATATCTCCCTCACTAACTTCAAGCACCAGCTGTCAGAGCAGCTCACACAGCTATGCACCTGTGCATAGCCCATCTGTAAATAGCCCATCCAACTACCTCATCCCCATACTGTATTTATTTATTTATTTTGCTCCATTGCACGGCAGTATCTCTACTTGCACATTCATCTTCTGCACATCTATCACTCCAGTGTTTAATTGCTATATCGTAATTACCTCACCACTATGGCCTATTTAATTGCCTTACCTCCCTTAAAATACCTAATTTGTATATAGACTGTATTATATGTATGTTAGTTTATTCCATGTGTATTATTGACTGTATGTTAGTTTATTCCATGTGTATTATAGACTGTATGTTAGTTTATTCCATGTGTATTATTGACTGTATGTTTGTTTATTCCATGTGTATTATTGACTGTATGTTAGTTTATTCCATGTGTATTATTGACTGTATGTTTGTTTATTCCATGTGTATTATTGACTGTATGTTTTGTTTATTCCATGTTTATTATTGACTGTATGTTTGTTTATTCCATGTGTATTATTGACTGTATGTTTGTTTATTCCATGTGTATTATTGACTGTATGTTTGTTTATTCCATGTGTATTATTGACTGTATGTTTTGTTTATTCCATGTGTATTATTGACTGTATGTTTTGTTTATTCCATGTGTATTATTGACTGTATGTTTTGTTTATTCCATGTGTATTATTGACTGTATGTTTTGTTTATTCCATGTGTATTATTGACTGTATGTTTTGTTTATTCCATGTGTATTATTGATGTATGTTTTGTTTATTCCATGTGTATTATTGACTGTATGTTTTGTTTATTCCATGTGTATTATTGACTGTATGTTTTGTTTATTCCATGTGTATAATTGACTGTATGTTTTGTTTATTCCATGTGTATTATTGACTGTATGTTTGTTTATTCCATGTGTATTATTGACTGTATGTTTGTTTATTCCATGTGTATTATTGACTGTATGTTTTGTTTACTCCATGTGTAACTCTGTGTTGTTGTACGTGTTGAACTGCTTTGCTTTATCTTGGCCAGGTCGCAGCTGTAAATGAGAACTTGTTCTCAACTACCCTACCTGGTTAAATAAAGGTGAAATAAAATTGAATTTAAAAAAAATGCAATACTCTGGTTTGTTGTTTTCTGAGAACATAGTTCTGAGAATATCCCTACAATTCCAGTGTAAAGAGTGTAAAGAGTTAAAACTATAGTTTTTATGTTATGGATGGTCAGTCCTTACATCCATCCTTACATCCTGGTCGGCTCACTATTAAACTCTATTAAACACTATTAAAATTAAACTCAATTCTTCTTGTAGTTATAATATATAGGACTCTTTTTTATTTGACCGATTTTGTCGTGCATTTAGCAGTGCATATATCAACCGAGACAGTTGGCTTTTCACTAGGACCGGGAGTAACAATGGCCGCCTTTCTCTTTTGCGCACAACTCACTCTGAGAGCCCCCACCTATCCACTTACGCAATGTGGTCGTTCACATGGGGCACTTCCTGATTGGATTTTCCTCAGGTTTGAGCCTGCAATATCAGTTCTGTTTAACTCACAGATAAAATGTTCACAGTTTTGGAAACTTTAGAGTGTTTTCTATCCTAATATGTAAATTATAATCATATTCTAGCATCTGGTCCTGAGAAATAGGCCGTTTACTTTGGGAACGTTATTTTTCCAAACATAAAAATAGTGCCCCCTAGCTTCAAGAGGTTCAACTTGTTGGTGACAGGGGGCAGTATTTTCACGTCCAGATGAAATGCATGCCCAAATTCAACTGCCTGCTACTCATCCCCAGAAGATAAGATATGCATATTATTTGTATATTTGGATAGAAAACACTGATGTTTGAATCATGTCTGTGAGTATAACAGAACTTATTTAGCAGGCGAAAATCCGAGGACAAACCATTCAGATTTAAATACCTAGGTGTCTGGCTAGACTGTAAACTCTCCTTCCAGACTCATATCAAACATCTCCAATCTAAAATCAAATCTAGAGTCGGCTTTCTAGTCCGCAACAAAGCCTCCTTCACTCACTCCGCCAAACTTACCCTAGTAAAACTGACTATCCTACCGATACTCGACTTCGGCGATGTCATCTACAAAATAGCTTCCAATACTCTACTCAGCAAACTGGATGCAGTTTATCACAGTGTCATCCGTTTTGTTACTAAAACACTTTATACCACCCACCACTGCGACCTGTATGCTCTAGTCGGCTGGCCCTCGCTACATATTTTGTCGCCAGACCCACTGGCTCCAGGTCATCTACAAGTCCATGCTATGTAAAGCTCCGCCTTATCTCAGTTCACTGGTCACGATGGCAACACCCACCCGTAGCACGCGCTACAGCAGGTATATTTCGCTGGTCACCCCAAAGCCAATTCCTCCTTAGGCCGCCTTTCCTTCCAGTTCTCTGTTGCGAATGACTGGAACGAATTGCAAAAATCATTGAAGCTGGAGACTCATATCTCCCCCATTAACTTCAAGCACCAGCTGTCAGAGCAGCTCACAGATCATTGCACCTGTGCATAGCCCATCTGTAAATAGCCCATCCAACTACCTCATCCCCATACTGTATTTATTTATTTATTTTGCTCATTTGCACACCAGTATCTCTACTTGCACATTCATCTTCTGCACATCTGTAACTCCAGTGTTGCTATATCGTAATTACCTCGCCATTACCTCGTAATTGCCTTACCTCCCTTAAAATACCTAATTTGTATATAGACTGTATTATATGTATGTAGGTTTATTCCATGTGAACACAGAACAATCAGCCAAACCTAGGTCCCCTGGACAATGTGAATATAAGGAAACAGTAGGGTTGTCTAAAAGGTTCCTTAACAATTACAATCATTTTTATAAAATGTTCCCATTATTTTTATCATACAGTTCTGCTCTGTTTTTGAATGATTTATTTTACCATTTTTTATAAAGGGTGCCAATAATGTTGAAGTTGAATGAATGTACAAAACATTAATGAGTGTACAAAACACCTTCTAATATTGAGTTGCCCCCCCCCCTCCTTTTGGCCTCAGAACAGCTTCAATCCATCAGGAAATGGACTCTACAAGGTGTAGAAAGCGTTCCACAGGGATGCTGGCCCATGTTGACGCCAATGCTTCCCACAGTTGTGTCAAGTTGGCTGGATGTCCTTAGGGTGGTGGACTGTTCTTGATACACACAGGAACCTGTTGAGTGTGAAAATCCCAGCAGCGTTGCAGTTCTTGACACAAACCTGTGCTCCTGCCTCTGTTGTGGAAAGAGCACGTGTTCCTATGTTTTTGTACACTCAATGTATATGTTATGTACTACCAGTATAGTATACTTACAAAATGCATTAAGTGGCAAATGTCAACACACTAGGCTCTTCCATACTGAGAAGGCATGATCTAATGAAGGCTATGGGGAATGTGCATCAAGATGGCAGAACAGATGTCACATCATTGTTTCACATCATTGTTTCAGCTCCATCCACAGAGTTGAATACTACAGTCTGTGACATGGTTCAATGTGCCACTATTTTGTGCAGGGAATTCATAGGATGGTTGAGCTAACGAAGGCTAATGCGATTAGCATGTGGTTATAAGTAACAAGAACATTTCCCAGGACATAGACATATCTGGTATGGGCAGAAATTTTAAATTCTTGTTCATCTAACTGCACTGTCACATTAACAGTAGCTATTACAAAGAAATAATACCATGCTATTGTTTGAGGAGAGTGCACAATTTTGAACAATGAAAGTTATTAATAAACAAATTAGGCAGATTTGGGAAGTCTTGACACAAAATTTGGAACAGAAATGCAATGGTTCAGTGGATCAGTCTAAAATTTTGCACATACACTGATGCCATCCAGTGGACAAAATCTAAATTGCACCAGGGCTGGAATAATACATTATGACATTTCTCTTGCATTTCAAAGATGATGGTACATAAAAAATACAAAGAAAGGTTGTTTTTTCTTTGTATTATCTTTTACCAGATCTCTTGTGTTATATTCTACTACATTCATTTCGTATTTCCACAAACGTCAAAGTGTCTCCTTTCAAATGATACCAATAATATGCATATCCTTGCTTCAGGACCTGAGCTACAGGCAGTTAGATTTGGGTATGTCATTTTAGGCTAATAAAAAAAAGGCGTTAATCCTCTATGGGATCTGTGTCCCCCCACGGGACGGTTGAGCTAACTTGCACTAATGTGATTAGCATGATGTTGTAAGTAACAAGAACAAATTATTGTTAACCCAACTACACTGTCTAATTTACAGTAGCTATTACAGTGAAAGTAATACCAGGCTATTGTTGGAGGAGAGAGCACAACAACAAAACACTTATATCAAGGCAACTGGTTTGATACATTCACCTCTGAAGGTTGATAATGTTCTTACATTCAGTAATCTTGTGCTGATGTGTCATCCTGAGGGTCCCCGAGATAAAATGTAGCATAGTTTTGTTCGATAAAATCTATTTTTATATTCAAAGGCAGAAACTGGGTTCTACAGTTTCAACCTCCTGCTGTGTCGATCTAAAACTTTGCACATATACTGCTGCCATCTCGTGGCCAAAATCTAAATTGCACCTAGACTCCAACGTGTAATAATGGCTTTTCTCTTGCATTTCAAAGATGATGGAACATCTTTTAACAGATCTAATGTGTTATATTCTCCTACATTAATTTCACATTTCCACAGACTTCAAAGTGTTTTATTTCAAATGGTATCAAGAATATGCCTATTTTAACGAGGCTACTCTGAAAACAAGGCTCCCTAAATTTGATCAGCATATCGATTACGCCACCCGGACTGGCAAAACCCTGGATCATTGTTATTCTATCTTCCGCGACGCATATAAGGCCATCCCCTGCCCTCCTTTCGGAAAAGCTGACCACGACACCATTTTGTTGCTCCCAGCCTATAGACAGAAACTAAAACAGGAAGCACCCGTGCTCAGGTCTGGTCAACGCTGGTCCGACCAATCGGATTCCACGCTTCAAGATTGCTTCGATCACGTGGACTGGGATATGTTCCGCATAGCGTCGAACAACAACATTGATGAATACGCTGATTCGGTGAGCGAGTTTATTACCAAGTGCATCGGTGATGTTGCACCCACAGCGTCTATTAAAACATTTCCCAACCAGAAACCGTGGATTGATGGCAGCATTCGCGCAAAACTGAAAGCTCAAACCACTGCTTTTGACTTGTTGGTGACAGGGGGCAGTATTTTCACGTCCGGATGAAATGCATGCCCAAATTCAACTGCCTGCTACTCATCCCCAGAAGATAAGATATGCATATTATTAGTAGATTTGGATAGAAAACACGGATGTTTCTAAAACTGTTTGAATCATGTATGTGAGTATAACAGAACTTATTTAGCAGGCGAAACCCCGAGGAGAAACCATTCAGATTTTAGTTTTTTGAGGTCACTCTCTTTTCAATGGTTTTCATTGGGAATCCAGATTTCTAAGGGACCTTCTTGCATTTCCTACCGCTTCCACTGGATGTCACCAGTCTTTAGAAATTGGTTGAGGTTTTTCCTTTGTGTAAGGAAGAAGTAGCCCTGTTCAGAACAGATAGAGGCGCGTGACCAGAAAGCTAGCTACAGTTTGTTTTCCTCCGGTATGGAACACAGATCATCACATCTTCAATTTTATTGATTATTTACGTTAAAAAATACCTAAAGTTATATTACAAAAGTAGTTTGAAATCTTTTGGCAAAGTTTACAGATGGCTGGATGGTTCCGACCTAGAATATGTGGACATCTATAAGTACCTAGGTGCCTGGCTAGACTGTAAACTCTCCTTCCAGACTCATATCAAACATCTCCAATCTAAAATCAAATCTAGAGTCGGCTTTCTATTCCGCAACAAAGCCTCCTTCACTCACTCCGCCAAACTTACCCTAGTAAAACTGACTATCCTACCGATACTCGACTTCGGCAATGTCATCTACAAAATAGCTTTCAATACTCTACTCAGCAAACTGGATGCAGTTTATCACAGTGTCATCCGTTTTGTTACTAAAGCGCTTTATACCACCCACCACTGCGACCTGTATGCTCTAGTCGGCTGGCCCTCGCTACATATTCGTCGCCAGACCCACTGGCTCCAGGTCATCTACAAGTCCATGCTATGTAAAGCTCCGCCTTATCTCAGTTCACTGGTCATGATGGCAACACCCACCCGTAGCACGCGCTCCAGCAGGTGTATCTCACTGATCATCCCTAAAGCCAACACCTCATTTGGCCGTCTTTCCTTCCAGTTCTCTGCTGCCTGTGACTGGAACGAATTGCAAAAATCATTGAAGCTGGAGACTCATATCTCCCTCACTAACTTCAAGCACCAGCTGTCAGAGCAGCTCACAGATCATTGCACCTGTGCATAGCCCATCTGTAAATAGCCCATCCAACTACCTCATCCCCATACTGTATTTATTTATTTATTTTGCTCCATTGCACGCCAGTATCTCTACTTGCACATTCATCTTCTGCACATCTATCACTCCAGTGTTTAATTGCTATATCGTAATTACCTCGCCACTATGGCCTATTTAATTGCCTTACCTCCCTTAAAATACCTAATTTGTATATAGACTGTATTATATGTATGTTAGTTTATTCCATGTGTATTATTGACTGTATGTTTGTTTATTCCATGTGTATTATTGACTGTATGTTTTGTTTATTCCATGTGTATTATTGACTGTATGTTTTGTTTATTCCATGTGTATTATTGACTGTATGTTAGTTTATTCCATGTGTATTATTGACTGTATGTTTGTTTATTCCATGTGTATTATTGACTGTATGTTTTGTTTATTCCATGTGTATTATTGACAGTATGTTTTGTTTATTCCATGTGTATTATTGACTGTATGTTTTGTTTATTCCATGTGTATTATTGACTGTATGTTTTGTTTATTCCATGTGTATTATTGACTGTATGTTTTGTTTATTCCATGTGTATTATTGACTGTATGTTTTGTTTATTCCATGTGTATTATTGACTGTATGTTTTGTTTATTCCATGTGTATTATTGACTGTATGTTTTGTTTATTCCATGTGTAACTCTGTGTTGTTGTACGTGTCGAACTGCTTTGCTTTATCTTGGCCAGGTCACAGTTGTAAATGAGAACTTGTTCTCAACTAGCCTACCTGGTTAAATAAAGATGAAATAAAATTGCATTTAAAAAAAATCCAATACTCTGGTTTGTTGTTTTCTGAGAACATAGTTCTGAGAATATCCCTACAATTCCAGTGTAAAGAGTGTAAAGAGTTAAAACTATAGTTTTTATGTTATGGATGGTCAGTCCTTACATCCATAGCTCAGTCTGAGAATTTGATAGAGGTTACATTTCCCTAGCCTCATCCCTCATCCCTCATCCCTCATCCTTCATCCCTCATCCCTCATCCCTCATTCTTCATCCCTCATCCCTCATCCCTCATCCCTCATCCCTCATCCTTCATCCCTCATCCCTCATCCTTCATCCCTCATCCCTCATCCTTCATCCCTCATCCTTCATCCCTCATCCTTCATCCCTCATCCCTCATCCTTCATCCCTCATCCCACATCCTTCATCCCTCATCCTTCATCCCTCATCCTTCATCCCTCATCCCTCATCCTTCATCCCTCATCCCACATCCCTCATCCCTCAAGAAAAGTTACCTATTTGCTCGCTCCTTTAATTGAAGTACAATATTTTATGGTATTAAAAAGCTGTTTGCTGAGTAATAAGTCCACAGTCACAAAGGAAGTGTATGTAGATCCACATGTTTTTAATCAATGCTCAACATTTCACCATGAAAATCATATTTTATGCAACACAGGAAAATGGTAAGACTTTGATCTTCAATACTTTGGTCTTGTTTATTCAGCAACTTCTTTTCCCTGTAAGAAGAAATAAATAATATAATGGATCAGTAATAATAATGAACATGATAAATATATGGATAGAATATAATGGATCAGTAATAATAATGAACATGATAAATATATGAATAGAATATAATGGATCAGTAATAATAATGAACATGATAAATATATGAATAGAATATAATGGATCAGTAATAATAATGAACATGATAAATATATGGATAGAATATAATGGATCAGTAACAATAATGAACATGATAAATATATGGATAGAATATAATGGATCAGTAATAACAATCAACATGATAAATACATGGATAGACTTGGATAGAATATAATATATCAAGCATTTAGTGCTCAGTGCTCAGCTTGGATTTTCCATTTTGAAGTACCAACAGAATTAACCTTTCATTTTTTGCCCTTCCTGAAATGTGCTGCTTGGTGATCTTAAATACAGCGGAACCAGTGTAAAAGGTCAGTATTGACCTCTGTGAAGACTGAATCATAGGTGGTGTTGATGTGGTCATATCTGAACATGAGTCAGGTACAGGTTTAGAAGCAGTTCTGTACCTTTCCAGAGTCACGGGTCTTGGCTCTGAGCTTGTTGACCTGAGTCTCAGCGATGTCAGCACGCTCCTCAGCCTCCTCCAGCTCATGCTGAACCTTCCTGAACTTAGACATGTGCTGGTTTGCTGCTTCCTCCTGGGTGAGGAAAGGAGAGGGAGAGCAGAACATCAGCATTTAAAGTTTGAAGCTTCAGGTAGCAAATTAATGTTCTGTTTTTAGGATAACAATGTATACAGGGAGATAGAGGATACAGCAGAGGAAGTGAGTGGCAGAACAGGGGATCAAACCACTGCCTCCAGCACGATCACTAGACCAGCCCCTGGTGCAGCAAATTCATATTCAACCCCACCTCCTTTAAGTTTGCAATGAATAGGAGGCACTCAGAAATGTGCATAATTTCATCAGCAATTACTTGCACTATCAATTGTCGTTGTTGACTGATATGCTGGAGCAACACTTACTTCAAACTAAGTTGTATGGACATTAAGTATTGTAATGTTTACTAGGGATAAACATTTTAGTTTTTGAATGTATGCATTCAGAGTATTTGACTAAGTCTGTGACTCACTGCTTCCTCAGAATGCCTCTTGTAGGCCTTCACTTTCATCTGCAGCTTATCTACCAGGTCCTGAAGTCTGCCAACGTTCTTCTTATCCTCCTCAGTCTGTCGGAGAAGAACAAATCACTGTCAGTATAGTTTTATACACAAACCTCTCTGTGTTAGTGTCAAATGTGTGAAGAATGCACTTTCTCTTACCTGGTAAGTGAGTTCCTTGACTCTGCGCTCATACTTCCGGACTCCCTTGACTGCGTCTGCACCTCTTCTCTGCTCGGCCTCCACCTCAGTTTCGAGCTCACGCACCTTTGTGGAACAAAGACATTTAGGCATTTGTTTGAGGTGGTGAAACAAATCTTTGTAAAACAGAGGATGAGTCTTCTACCCAGTCAAGGAGGCACAATTGTTGTCTTTCATTATGTACTTTTCCAATGTGGAAGTGGTTCCCAAAGTGGAATTTACACTTACATTTGTTCATGAATATTGCTAGCAACAACAGATTTAAACTACCAAGGATCTGTGGAACAAGATTAGAAGGTCCAATACAATACAATGTAATATTATTCATCCACTATTTATGTTCTTAACACTTAGATGTACAACATGGGCCTGGGAGGCTCACAGGGATACTGGTCGGCTCACTATTAAACTCTATTAAACACTATTAAAATTAAACTCAATTCTTCTTGTAGTTATAATATATAGGACTCTTTTTTTATTTGACCGATTTTGTCGTCCATTTAGCAGTACATGTTGCAGTACCAGTATGGCCAATAAGAGGCCGCCACGCGCCTGTTTGAATGTAATGAGTTTGCCACAGCAAGACAGAAGCACCGACATAAATACATTTTTATGTCTTTATTTTTAAGGTAAGCGAGTGTGAAAGCACCATATTCCAGAGAGTAATGTTTGTTAAGATGTTATGTTTTCATGTTTTTATGAACTTATGAAAGTCCTCTAGCCTACAAGCTAATTTAGCCGTTAGCCTTCTAGCTGGTAGCCCCGCATAGCAACGCTAGCTTCCCTAGTAACGGCCCTTTTGCAGCAGAGTGAATGAGACATGAAGCTGATAGATCTAGAGAGAGAGAGAGAAATTAAACAACTGTAACGAGTAATGTAATGAGATTAATTGGATCAATGCGTGTTTATGTATCAGAAATTTGTATTATTATTATTATCATTATTATTATTATTGAATCAATGAATGAAATGGCAGTTTAGAATAACGTTACAAGCCTAAATGAAACAACTAGATAAATACATTTTTATATCTTGACTTAATTTGAAGGTCTTGGCTCCAATTCTTCTCAAGTCCACAACATAAGTGTG
>NW_024608215.1:0-53797 GCF_018296145.1 Oncorhynchus tshawytscha
GTGAGAGTCAGAGATACTGTATAGTGGTGTTGTTTCTGAAGGAGAGGTGGGAGTCAGAGATACTGTATAGTGGTGTTTCTAGAGAGAAGGTGGGGAGTCAGAGATACTGTATAGTGGTGTTTCTAAGTGGGAAGTCAGAAGATACCGTATAGTGGTGTTTCTGAAAAGAGGAGAGGTGGGAGTCAGGATACTGTATAGTGGTGTTTCTGAAGAGGTGGGAGTCAGAATACTGTATGGTGTGTTTCTGAAGAGGAGAGGTGAGTCAAGTACTGTATAGTGGTGTTTCTGAAGAGGAGAGGTGAGAGTCAGAGATACTGTATAGTGGTGTATAGTCAGAGATAAATTGTTTCTAAGGAGAGGTGAGAGTCAGAGATACTGTATAGTGGTGTTTCTAAAGAGGAGAGGTGAGAGTCAGAGATACTGTATAGTGGTGTTTCTAAAGAGGAGAGTGAGAGTCAGAGATACTGTATAGTGGTGTTTCTGAAGAGGAGAGGTGGGAGTCAGTCACACGTTGATAATCAGTAGGGTTTTCAAAGGAACCTGAGCTAAAATGATTCACTCCTAGAGGTTCAGGCTCAAGTGCTGTAACCCTCTCCACTGTTGCAGTGCAGATTAACTTATCACCCAGTTAAATGGGCTGTCAGGCCGAGATGGCAGTGCTTGGCAGGGTGAATTCAAATGCATGTAAATTTCCCCTGTGGCGGACTAGCTAGTACAGAGTTGCTGTCATCGTCTGACGCGCAAGAAATGCATTAACACTGTTAAAAATACATTGGGAGTGGGGAATCTCATGTTTTAATAACATCCGCGAGAAACAAATGGCACAAATGGGATCTCGCAAATGTGGCCTAAATCGTGTTTATATGATGTGTCTGGGAACAGAAAACAACAGAGAGGGATGAGAGGAGGCACACGAGGAGAAGAGACGGGGAGGCAGCTGCAGGGGGCTTACACCATCGACGAGCAGGCAGGGAGGGAGGCAGGGGAGGGAGGGAGGGAGGGAGGGAGAGGGGGGAGGGAGGGAGGGAGGGAGGGAGGGAGGGAGGGAGGGAGGGAGGGAGGGAGGGAGGGAGGGCAGGGAGGGAGGGAGGGAGGGAGGGAGGGAGGGAGGGAGGGAGGGAGGGAGGGAGGGAGGCAGGGGAGGGAGGGGAGGGAGGGAGGGAGGCAGGGAGGGAGGGAGGGAGGGAGGGAGGGAGGGAGGGAGGGAGGCAGGGAGGGAGGGAGGGAGGGAGGGAGGCAGGGAGGGAGGCAGGGAGGGAGGGAGGGAGGGAGGGAGGGAGGGAGGGAGGGAGGGAGGGAGGGAGGGAGGAGAGAGGAGGGAGGGAGGCAGGGAGGGAGGGAGGCAGGGAGGGAGGGAGGGAGGCAGGGAGGCAGGGAGGGAGGCAGAGAGGCAGGGAGGGAGGGAGGCAGGGAGGGAGGGAGGAGGGAGGGCAGGGAGGGAGGGAGGGAGGGAGGGAGGGAGGCAGGGAGGCAGGGAGGGAGGGAGGCAGGGAGGGGAGGGAGGGAGGCAGGGAGGCAGGCAGGGAGGCAGGGAGGGAGGCAGGGAGGCAGGGAGGGAGGGAGGGAGGGAGGGAGGGAGGGAGGGAGGGAGGGAGGGCAGGGAGGCAGGGAGGGAGGGAGGCAGGGAGGGAGGGAGGGAGGCAGGGAGGCAGGGAGGGAGGCAGAGAGGCAGGGAGGGAGGCAGGGAGGCAGGGAGGGAGGGAGGCAGGGAGGCAGGCAGGGAGGGAGGCAGGCAGGGAGGCAGGGAGGCAGGGAGGGAGGGAGGGAGGCAGGCAGGGAGGCAGGGAGGGAGGGAGGCAGGGATGCAGGGAGGCAGGCAGGGAGGGAGGGAGGCAGGGAGGGAGGGAGGCAGGGAGGGAGGCAGGGAGGGAGGCAGGGAGGCAGGGAGGGGGAGGCAGGGAGGGAGGGAAGGCAGGGAGGGAGGCAGGGAGGGAGGCAGGGAGGGAGGCAGGGAGGCAGGGAGGGAGGGAGGCAGGGAGGGAGGCAGGGAGGGAGGGAGGCAGAGAGGCAGGAAGGGAGGGAGACAGGGAGGGAGGGAGGCAGGGAGGGAGGCAGGGAGGCAGAGAGGCAGGAAGGGAGGGATGGAGGGAGGGAGGCAGGGAGGCAGGCAGGGAGGCAGGCAGGGAGGGAGGCAGGGAGGCAGGCAGGCAGGGAGGGAGGCAGGGAGGCAGGGAGGCAGGGAGGCAGGCAGGCAGGGAGGCAGGGAGGGAGGCAGGGAGGCAGGCAGGGAGGGAGGCAGGGAGGCAGGGAGGCAGGCAGGGGAGGCAGGCAGGCAGACAGGCAGGGAGGCAGGCAGGGAAGGCAGGCAGGGAGGCAGGTAGGCAGGCAGGGAGGCAGGCAGGGAGGCAGGCAGGCTACGTTTTGCCAGGTTGCCCCTCGAACAATTAACAATTAGCTGTCAGTGCCCTGGCAGAGTCCCAGGGGGGAGCGGCACGAGAACTGAAGTCTTAGAGAGGCACTGTTCCGATACCCTGGTCTGTCAAGTTCATTTGATGTCACAACAAAGTGATTAAAAACATCAAGGAGACGAGGGGGTGCCTCTGCACTCTGCTGTTCCATAACTTAGCTAAAGATCTCTCTCTGTCTCTCTCTCTCTGTCTCTGTCTCTCTCTCTCTCTCTCTGTCTCTGTCTCTCTCTCTCTCTCTCTCTCTCTCTCTCTCTCTCTCTCTCTCTCTCTCGTCTCTCTCTCTCTCTCTCTCTCTCTCTGCTCTCTCTCTCTCTCTCTCTGTCTCTGTCTCTGTCTCTCTCTCTCTCTCTCTCTCTCTCTCTCTCTCTCTCTCTCTCTGTCTCTCTCTCTCTCTCTCTCTCTCTCTCTCTCTCTGTCTCTCTCTCTCTCTCTCTCGCTGTCTCCATTATTCACCATATCTAAATAATGCTAATTACTATGGGGAGAGGGGTTCGTTTATTATCTGTCGTCTGAGCCATTTACTCATATACTCACGCTGATAGAAAAAGTACCCAATTGTCCTACTTGAGTAAAAGTAAAGAAAACCTTAATAGAAAATGACTGAAAGTAAGAGTGAAAGTCACCCAGTAAAAATACTACTGGGGTAATAGCCTAAAAGTATTTCAGTTCTAAATATACTTGAAGTATCAAAATAGAAACTATAAATCATTTCAAATTCCTTATATTAAGCAAACCAGACGGCACCATTTTCTTGTTTTGTTTAATTTACGGATAGCCAGGGGCACGCTCCAACACTCAGACATCATTTACAAAGAAGCATGTGTTTAGTGAGTCCTCCAGATCAGAGGCTGTAGGGATCAGAGTCCACCAGATCAGAGGCAGCAAGACCAGGGATGTTCTCTGTTTAGTGAGTCCACCAGATCAGAGACAGTAGAGACGACCAGGGATGTCTCTGTTTAGTTAGTCCTCAGATCAGAGGCAGTAGGGACGACCAGGGATGTTTTCTGTTTAGTGAGTCCTGTCCAGTGCAGTGAAGGATCAGAGTCCTCCAGATCAGAGACGGTAGAGATGACCAGGGATGTTCTCTGTTTAGTGAGTCCTCCAGATCAGAGGCAGTAGGGACCTCCAGGGATCAGTCCTCCAGATCAGAGGCAGTAGGGATGACCAGGGATGTTTTCTGTTTATGAGTCCTCCAGATCAGAGGCAGTAGGATCAGAGTCCACCAGATCAGAGGCAGTAGGATGACCAGGGTTGTTCTCTGTTTAGTGAGTCCTCCAGATAAGAGGCAGTACAGGATCTGTTTAGTGAGTCCTCCAGATCAGAGGAAGTAGGGAAGACCAGGGATGTTCTCTGTTTAGTGAGTCCTCCAGATCAGAGGCACAGTAGTGATGACTAAGGATGTTCTCTGAGTTCCAGATCAGAGGCAGTAGGTCCTCCCAGATCATAGGAAGTAGGAAGACCGGGATGTTCTCTGTTTAGTGAGTCCTCCAGATCAGAGGCAGTAGAGATGACTAGGATGTTCTGTTTAGTGAGTCCTCCAGATAAGAGGCAGTAGGGATGACCAGGGATGTTTTCTGTTCAGTGAGTCCTCCATATAAGAGACAGTAGAGATGACCAGGGATGTTCTCTGTCTAGTGAGTCCACCAGATCAGAGGCAGTAGGGACAACCAGGGATGTTCACTGTTTAGTGAGTCCTCCAGATCAGAGGCAGTAGAGATGACCAGGATGTTCTGTTCAGTGAGTCCTCCAGATCAGAGGCAGTAGGGATGACTAGGATGTTCTCTGTTTAGTGAGTCCTCCAGATCAGAGGCAGTAGGGATGACCAGGGATGTTCTCTGTTTAGTGAGTCCACCAGATCAGAGGCAGTAGGGATGACCAGGGATGTTCTCTGTTTAGTGAGTCCACCAGATCAGAGGCAGGGATGACCAGGATGTTCTCTGTTTAGTGAGTCCCAAAGATCAGAGGCAGTAGGGGATGACCAGGGATGTTCTCTGTTTAGTGAGTCCACCAGATCAGAGGCAGTAGGGATGACCAGGGATGTTCTCTGTCCAGTGAGTCCTCCAGATCAGAGGCAGTAGCGAGACCAGGGATGTTCTCTGTTTAGTGAGTCCACCAGATCAGAGGCAGTAGGGATGACCCAGGGATGTTCTCTGTTTAGTGAGTCCACCAGATCAGAGGCAGTAGGGATGACCAGGGATGTTCTCTGTTTAGTGAGTCCACCAGATCAGAGGCAGTAGGGATGACCAGGGATGTTCTCTGTTTAGTGAGTCCTCCAGATCAGAGGCAGTAGGGATGACCAGGGATGTTCTCTGTTTAGTGAGTCCACCAGATCAGAGGCAGTAGGGATGACCAGGGATGTTCTCTGTTTAGTGAGTCCTCCAGATCAGAGGCAGTAGGATGACCAGGGATGTTCTCTGGTTAGTGAGTCCTCCAGATCAGAGGCAGTAGAGATGACCAGGGATGTTCTCTGTTTAGTGAGTCCACCAGATCAGAGGCAGTAGGGATGACCAGGGATGTTCTCTGTTTAGTGAGTCCTCCAGATCAGAGGCAGTAGGGACGACCAGGATGTTCTCTGTTTAGTGAGTCCTCCAGATCAGAGGCAGTAGGGATGACCAGGGATGTTCTCTGTTTAGTGAGTCCTCCAGATCAGAGGCAGTAGGGACGACCAGGGATGTTCTCTGTTCAGTGAGTCCTCCAGATCAGAGGCAGTAGGGACGACCAGGGATGTTCTCTGTTTAGTGAGTCCTCCAGATCAGAGGCAGTAGGATGACCAGGGATGTTCTCTGTTTAGTGAGTCCTCCAGATCCAGAGGCAGTAGGGACGACCAGGGATGTTCTCTGTTTAGTGAGTCCTCCAGATCAGAGGCAGTAGGGATGACCAGGGATGTTCTCTGTTTAGTGAGTCCTCCCAGATCAGAGGCAGTAGGGACGACCAGGGATGTTCTCTGTTTAGTGAGTCCTCCAGATCAGAGGCAGTAGGGATGACCAGGGATGTTCTCTGTTTAGTGAGTCCTCCCAGATCAGAGCAGTAGGGACGACCAGGGATGTTCTCTGTTTAGTGAGTCCTCCCAGATCAGAGGCAGTAGGACGACCAGGGATGTTCTCTGTTTAGTGAGTCCTCCAGATCAGAGGCAGTAAAGGGA
Organism: Oncorhynchus tshawytscha; assembly: GCF_018296145.1. Lineage (NCBI taxonomy): Eukaryota > Metazoa > Chordata > Actinopteri > Salmoniformes > Salmonidae > Oncorhynchus > Oncorhynchus tshawytscha. Next base: position 5,551 of record NW_024608215.1, read on the forward strand.
TGACCAGGGATGTTCTCTGTTTAGTGAGTCCTCCAGATCAGAGGCAGTAGGGATGACCAGGATGTTCTCTGTTTAGTGAGTCCTCCAGATCAGAGGCAGTAGGGACGACAGGGATGTTCTCTGTTTAGTGAGTCCTCCAGATCAGAGGCAGTAGGGACGACCAGGATGTTCTCTGTTTAGTGAGTCCTCCAGATCAGAGGCAGTAGGGACGACCAGGGATGTTCTCTGTTTAGTGAGTCCTCCAGATCAGAGGCAGTAGGGACGACCAGGGATGTTCTCTGTTTAGTGAGTCCTCCAGATCAGAGGCAGTAGGGATGACCAGGGATGTTCTCTGTTCAGTGAGTCCTCCAGATCAGAGGCAGTAGGGATGACCAGGGATGTTCTCTTTATAAGTGTGTGAATTAGACCATTTTCCCGCTAAGCATTCAACATGTAATTTAGTGTTTATGAGTGCAATTAGACCATTTTCCCGGAAAATGTATGGAGTAAAAGGGAAATAATTTTCTTTAGGAATGAAGTGAAGTAAAGTATAAAGTCAAAAATATGAAAAAAATTAAGTACAGATACCCCCAAAACTACTTCAACTTTCAAGTATTTTTTACATAAGTATTACATAATACTTAATACTTAATTACGTAGGTATTTTTACATCACTTCATACGCACTATCTGCAAACAATGATTATTTTACATGGGATAATAGAAGGTTTCTGTCCAGAGTTACTACACTGACTCTGAATCCTACTGTTTTCCTCTGAGAACCTCTAGAAACAAAGCCTGCACCCCACACCCTACAGTCCCTCTAGAAACAGCCTACACCCCACACCCTACAGTCCTCAGAAACAAAGAAACTAGAAAAGCCTACACCCCACACCCTACAGTCCATCTAGAAACAAAGCCTACACCCCACACCCTACAGTCCATCTAGAAACAAAGCCTACCCCCACACCCTACAGTCCATCTAGAAACAAAGCCTACACCCCACACCCTACAGTCCATCTAGAAACAAAGCCTACACCCCCCACACCCTACAGTCCATCTAGAAACAAAGCCTACACCCCCACACCCTACAGTCCATCTAGAAACAAAGCCTACACCCCACACCCTACAGTCCTCTAGAAACAAAGCCTACACCCACACCCACAGTATCTCTAGAAACAGCCTACAACCTACACTCTACAGTACCTCTAGAAACAGAAATCTCTAGAAACAGCCTGCACCCTACACCCTACACCCCCTAGAAACAGTACACCCTACACCCTCTAGAAACAAACCCTACACCCTACACCCTACCTCTAGAAACAGTCCATACACCCTAGAAACAACAGCCTGCACCCTACACCCACACCCTAGAAACAGTCCATCTAGAAACAAACCCTACACCCTACAGTAAACTCTAGAAACAGCCTACAGTCCATCTAGAAACTAAAAACAGCCTACACCACACCCTACAGTACCCTAGAAACAGTCCCTCTAGAAACAAAGCCTACAATACCGCTAGAAACAGCCTTCACCCTACAGTCCCTCTAGAAACAAAGCCTACACCCCACACCCTACAGTATCTCTAGAAACAGCCTACAACCTATCTAGAAACACTCTACAGTACCTCTAGAAACAGCCTACACCCTACAGTATCTCTAGAAACAGCCTGCACCCAGTACACCCTACACCCTACAGTATCTCTAGAAACAGCCTAAACCCTACACCCTACAGTATCTCTAGAAACAGGCTACACCCTACACCCTACACCCTACAGTATGTCTAGAAACAGCCTACACCCTACAGTATCTCTAGAAACAGCCTACACCCTACAGTACCTCTAGAAACAGCCTACACCCCTACACCCTACACCCTACAGTACCTAGAGTATATCTAGAAACAGCCTACACTCTTACACCCTACAGTACCTCTAGAAACAGCCTACACCTACAGTACCTCTAGAAACAGCCTACACCCTACAGTATCTCTAGAAACAGCCTACACCCTACACCCTACAGTACCTCTAGAAACAGCCTACACCCTACAGTACCTCTAGAAACAGCCTACACCCTACAGTACCTCTAGAAACAGCCTACACCCTACAGTATCTCTAGAAACAGCCTACAACCTACACCCTACACCCTACGGTATCTCTAGAAACAGCCTACACCCTACAGTATCTCTAGAAACAGCCTACAACCTACACCCTACACCCTACGGTATCTCTAGAAACAGCCTACACCCTACACCCTACAGTATCTCTAGAAACAGCCTACACACTACACCCTAGAGTATCTCTAGAAACAGCCTACACCCTACACCCTACAGTACGTCTAGAAACAGCCTACACCCTACAGTATCTCTAGAAACAGCCTACACCCTACAGTATCTCTAGAAACAGCCTACACCCTACACCCTGCAGTATGTCTAGAAACAGCCTACACCCCACACCCTACACCCTACGGTAAACAGCCTACACACTACACCCTATAGTATCTCTAGAAACAGCCTACACACCCTACACCCTGCAGTACCTTTAAAGAGAGATTTCATTATTGATTTTAAGTACAAGATAATTATGATTTTGTGCTTCAGAGATTTGTTGACCTGAAGCTCACATTTGTAGCACAGCCTACCCAACCCGTGGAAAAGATCTGCAGGAGAGTTGAAGTGTTAGCAACGCTGGGTTCAGTGATTCATCCAAGCATCATCACATCATCACCCAAAGAAGAGCTGGCAGAGAGGGAGTAGAGACGCCTCCGAGGGGGAGACGGGGCGGGCACCTCCCTGTGGCATTCATGTCAAAAGTGACGCCACCAAACCGGGGCCCACGTTGTGCCGTTAAAACGGATCTGTCATTTATTAATCATTCATAAACAAGAGGAGTCAGAGGAGTAAGAAGAGATGAGAGGGGGAGTGGAGTGGAAGGGTAGGGGAGGGGAGGGAGTGGGAGGGTAAGGGTAAGGGAAGGGGGAGGGAGGGAGTTGGAGGGGAGGGGAGGGGAGGGAGGGAGTGGGAGGGTAAGGGTAAGGGAAGGGGGAGGGAGGGAGTTGGAGGGGAGGGGAGGGGAGGGGAGGGGGAGGGTACCAGCGGTAAGGGAAGGGGGGGAAGGGAAGTTGGCAGGGGATCTCTGGGGGAGCTGACAGCTCGGGGGGCCTGGTGGTCTGGGACTGAGTTCCTGGAGGCGCCTAAGGCATGTATGGGCGGTATGTCTTCCTGAAGGAAAGTCTTCTCCCAGGCAGGGGAGACCCATCTCTGGGTCGGTCCCATCTAGCTGACCCAGCTCTGTCTGTCTGGGCTTGGTGTCTGTCTGGGACTCCCCTGGGGTCTCTGCCTCCCCTGGAGGCCTCTGCTCTCTGCTCTCCCCTGGATGTCTCCCTGCTCTCCACTGGAGGTCTCTCTCCCCTGGAGGCATCTGCTCCCTGTTCTCTCTCCCTGGAGGCCTCTGCTCTCCCCTGAGGCATCTGCTCCCTGCTCTCCACTGGAGGTCTCTGCTCTCCCCTGGAGGCATCTGCTCTCTGTTCTCTGCTCTCCCCTGGAGGCATCTGCTCCCTGCTCTCCACTGGAGGTCTCTGCTCTCCCCTGGAGGCATCTGCTCTCTGTTCTCTGCTCTCCCCTGGAGGCATCTGCTCCCTGCTCTCCACTGGAGGTCTCTGCTCTCCCCTGGAGGTCTCTGCTCTCTGCTCTCCACTGGAGGTCTCTGTTCTCCCCTGGATGTCTCTCCACTGGAGGTCTCTGCTCCCCCTGGAGGAACAGAGAGCAGATGTTCCTCTGCAGAGGCCAGGAGAGAAGGCAGAGGCCTCCAGGGGATGCTCTCCAGGTCTCTGCTCTCCCTCCAGGGGAGGCATCTGACCTCTCAGGGAGTTATCTGCTCTCCAGGGAGGTCTCAGCTCTCCTCTCCCCTGGAGGTCTCTGCTCTCTGCTCTCCCCTGGAGGTCTCTGCTCTCCCCTGGAGGTCTCTGCACTCTGCTCTCTCCTGGTGGTCTAAGCTCTCTGCTATCCCCTGGAGGCCTCCTGCTCTCTCCTGGAGGCCTCTGCTCTCTGTCTCTCTCCCCTGGAGGTCTCTGCTCTCCCATCTGCTCTCTGTTCTCCTGGTGGTCTCTGTTATCCCCTGGAGGCCTCTGCTCTCTCCTGGAGGCCTCTGCTCTCTCCCCTGGAGGCATCTGCCTCTGCTCTCCTCCTGGAGGCCTCTGCTCTCCCCTGGAGGCCTCTGCTCTCCCCTGGAGGCCTCTGCCTCCCCTGGAGGCCTTCTCTGCTCTCTCCTGGAGGTCTCTGCTCTCTGCTCTCCCCTGGAGGCATCTGCTCTCTGTTCTCTGTTCTCCCTGGAGGCCGCTGCTCTATGCTCTCTGCTCTCACTCGGAGGTCTCTTCTCTGCTCTCTCCCCTGGAGGCCTTTGCTCTCTGCTCTCCTGGAGGTCTCTCTCTCTGCTCTCCCCTGGAGGCCTTTTTGCTCTCTGCTCTTACTCTGCTGCTCTCCTGGAGGCCTCTGCTCTCTGCTCTCCCTGGAGGTCTCTGCTCTCTGCTCCCTCTCTGCCTCCTGGAGGCCTCTGCTCTCCTGGAGGCCTCTGCTCTCTCCCTGGAGGCCTCTGCTCTCCCCTGGAGGCCTCTGCTCTCCTCCTGGAGGTCTCTGCTCTCTCCTGGAGGTCCTCTCCTGGAGGCCTCTTCCCGGAGGCCTCTGCTCTCTGCTCTCCCCTGGAGGCCTCTGCTCTTTGCTCTCTCCCGGAGGCCTCTGCTCTCTGCTCTCTCCTGGAGGTCTCTGCTCTCTCCTGGATGCCTCTGCTCTCCCGGAGGCCGCTGCTCTCTCTCTGCTCTGCCTCTCTCTGCTCTCTGCTCTCTGCTCTCTCTCTGCTCTCTGCTCTCTGCTCTCTGCTCTCTGCTCTCTCTGCCTCTGCTCTCTGCTCTCTCTCTCTGCTCTCTGCTCTCTGCTCTCTGCTCTCTGCTCTCTGCTCTCTGCTCTCTGCTCTCTGCTCTCTGCTCTGCTCTCCCTTGAGGCCTCTGCTCTCTGCTATCTGCTGGAGGTGTCTGCTCTGCTCTCCTGGAGGCCTCTGCTCTCTGCTCTCTCCTCCCTGCCTCCCCTGGAGGCCTCTGTTCTCTGCTCTCCCCTGGAGGTCTCTGCTCTCTCCTGGAGGTCTCTGCTCCCTCCTCTCTCCTGGAGGCCTCTACTCTCTGGTCTCCCCTGGAGGTCTCTGCTCTCCCCTGGAGGCTTCTGTTCTGAGCAGAGAGCAGAGGCCTCCAGGGGAGAACATAGACCTCCAGGAGAGAGCAGAGAGCAGGGGAGAGCAGAGAGCAGAGACCTCCAGGAGAGATATCACAGCTCCTGTCTAGTCTGAGAGAGATATCACATCCCCAGTCTAGTCTGAGAGAGATATCACATCTCCAGTCTAGTCAGAGAGAGAATCACTGCTCCAGTCTAGTCAGAGAGAGATATCACAGCTCCTGTCTAGTCTGAGAGAGATATCACATCCCCAGTCTAGTCTGAGAGAGATATCACAGCCCCAGTCTAGTCTGAGAGAGATATCACAGCCCCAGTCTAGTCTGAGAGAGATATCACAGCCCCAGTCTAGTCTGAGAGCGATATCACAGCCCCAGTCTAGTCTGAGAGAGATATCACAGCCCCAGTCTAGTCTGAGAGAGATATCACAGCCCCAGTCTAGTCTGAGAGAGATATAACAGCCCCAGTCTAGTCAGAGACAGAATGCACATCTCCACTCTAGTCTGAGAGAGATATCACAACCCCAGTCTAGTCTGAGAGAGATATCACAGCCCCAGTCTAGTCTGAGAGAGATATCACAACCCCCAGTCTAGTCTGAGAGATATCACAACCCCAGTCTAGTCTGAGAGAGATATCACAGCCCCAGTCTATTCTGAGAGATATCACAACCCCAGTCTAGTCTGAGAGAGATATCACAACCCCAGTCTAGTCTGAGAGAGATATCACAGCCCCAGTCTAGTCTGAGAGAGATATCACAACCCCAGTCTAGTCTGAGAGAGATATCACAACCCCAGTCTAGTCTGAGAGAGATATCACAACCCCAGTCTAGTTCTGAGAGATATCACAACCCCAGTCTATATTCACAACCCCTGAGAGAGATATCACAACCCCAGTCTAGTCTGAGAGAGATATCACCCCAGCTAGTCTGAGAGAGATATCACAGCCTCAATCCAAGTCAAAGTGTTGAGCAAATACAAGTCATGTCTGTTCCTCTCCCCATGACAAGCTCCTCGTAGCATAGAGTTGCTGCTTCCTATAAGACACAATAAGAAAGGACAAAGAGGACATCCTTGTTTAGTTGACAAAGTAGAGAACGGAGATATGTGCAGGCCGTTCATCTGAACTGGACACCGGGTCAGGGCCATGTTAGGTTAGGCTATAGTATCTAGTTGGGTGATTTTGAAGCCTCTGCTCTAATCAAATCACGCCCACTATAATCACCCCACGTATGGAGAAATTCAAAGTTAGATGTGTGTTAGACGGTATTCAACAGTACTCACCACCTCACCGTACCGGTGGCTCCCCTCCCAAAATAACAATGGGTTCCCAAATTGCATTATGCATGGAGGAAGAAAACTTCATTTCCACCTCGCCTCCATCAACCTGTCAAAAGACTGACAATTAAAACGGCTTCCTGTTAAACTTTAATGAGACACACCAAGGAGCCACCGTTGTGTTGCCGGGGAACAGAAAGAAACACCCAGTCCTGATTCGGTTGGTCATGAAAGAGGGCTAGCGGAGGACTGGGCTCGCCATCATTACACAGTCTCCCCCATGCAAATGATATTATAATATAGGACATTTTTTAAATACGTCAATGGGATATATATAATTCATTATCATCTTACGCCCTTATTAAAATGAATATTTTATACTTTTTTTTCAAACTGAGGAATAATTCTCATAATTCGGTTGTCTGGGGGTGTTTAATGAGTGACAGGTGTGTGTCTCGTCAGGGTTTTGGTCTTTGAAGTTCCTCTGGGTTATCTCAGACTTCAGATCACCTGAACACAGTCAGTGGTCTCTTTGGGGTTTAGAGGAGAATTAACACCATTTCAGCAGATGTCGGCGTCTTATATAAAGTACCTACTTTCCATCTTCAGTCTTTACATTAGAAGAGTTAGATAATTCTCAGTATCCCAGTGATGTATGGGTCTGATACAGTATTACAGTGATGTATGGCTCTGATACAGTATTACAGTGATGTATGGGTCTGATACAGTATCCCAGTGATGTATGGGTCTGATACAGTGATGTATGGGTCTGATGCAGTATTACAGTGATGTATGGGTCTGATGCAGTATCCCAGTGATGTATGGGTCTGATACAGTATCCCAGTGATGTATGGGTCTGATGTATTACAGTGATGTATGGGTCTGATGCAGTATTACAGTGATGTATGGGTCTGATGATGCAGTATCCCAGTGATGTATTATGGGTCTGATGCAGTATCCCAGTGATGTATGGGTCTGATATCCCAGTGATGTACAGTGATGTATGGGGCAGTATCCCAGTGATGTATGGGTCTGATACAGTGATGTATGGGTCTGATGCAGTATTACAGTGATGTATGGGTCTGATGCAGTATCCCAGTGATGTATGGGTCTGATACAGTATCCCAGTGATGTATGGGGTCAGTGATGATACAGTATTACAGTGATGTATGGGTATGATACAGTATGTCAGTGATGTATGGGTCTGATGCAGTATCCCAGTGATGTATGGGTCTGAAACAGTATCCCAGTGATGTATGGGTCTGATACAGTGATGTATGGGTCTGATAGAGTATTACAGTGTGTATGGGTCTGATGCAGTATCCCAGTGATGTATGGGTCTGATACAGTATTACAGTGATGTATGGGTCTGATACAGTATCCCAGTGATGTATGGGTCTGATACAGTATCCCAGTGATGTATGGGTCTGATACAGTATGCCAGTGATGTATGGGTCTGATGCAGTATCCCAGTGATGTATGGGTCTGATACAGTACCCCAGTGATGTATGGGTCTGATACAGTGATGTATGGGTCTGATAGAGTATTACAGTGTGTATGGGTCTGATGCAGTATCCCAGCGATGTATGGGTCTGATACAGTATTACAGTGATGTATGGGTCTGATACAGTATGTCAGTGATGTATGGGTCTGATGCAGTATCCCAGTGATGTATGGGTCTGATACAGTATGTCAGTGATGTATGGGTCTGATGCAGTATCCCAGTGATGTATGGGTCTGAAACAGTATCCCAGTGATGTATGGGTCTGATACAGTGATGTATGGGTCTGATAGAGTATTACAGTGTGTATGGGTCTGATACAGTATGCCAGTGATGTATGGGTCTGATGCAGTATCCCAGTGATGTATGGGTCTGATACAGTACCCCAGTGAAGTATGGGTCTGATACAGTATAACAGTGATGTATGGGTCTGATGCAGTATCCCAGTGATGTAAGGGTCTGATACAGTGATGTATGGGTCTGATACAGTGATGTATGGGTCTGATACAGTATTACAGTGATGTATGGGTCTGATACAGTATCCCAGTGATGTATGGGTCTGATACAGTGATGTATGGGTCTGATACAGTATTACAGTGATGTATGGGTCTGATGCAGTATCCCAGTGATGTATGGGTCTGATACAGTATGTCAGTGATGTATGGGTCTGATACAGTATCCCAGTGATGTTTGGGTCACATACAGTATTACAGTGATGTATGGGTCTGATACAGTATCCCAGTGATGTATGGGTCTGATACAGTGATGTATGGGTCTGATACAGTATTACAGGGATGTATGGGTCTGATACAGTATTACAGTGATGTATGGCTCTGATACAGTATTACAGTGATGTATGGGTCTGATACAGTATTACAGTGATGTATGGCTCTGATACAGTATTACAGTGATGTATGGGTCTGATACTGTATTTGAGTGATGTATGGCTCTGATACAGTATTACAGTGATGTATGGGTCTGATACAGTGATGTATGGGTCTGATAGAGTATTACAGTGATGTATGGATACAGTATTCAGTGATGATGGCTCTACAGTATCCCAGTGATGTATGGGTCTGATACAGTATTACAGTGATGTATGGGTCTGATACAGTATCCCAGTGATGTATGGGTCTGATACAGTATCCCAGTGATGTATGGGTCTGATACAGTGATGTATGGGTCTGATAGAGTATTACAGTGATATTACAGTGATGTATGAGTCTGATGCAGTATCCCAGTGATGTATGGGTCTGATACAGTATCCCAGTGATGTATGGGTCTGATACAGTATACAGTATCTCAGTGATGTATGGGTCTGATACAGTATCCCAGTGATGTATGGGTCTGATACAGTATCTCAGTGATGTATGGGTCTGATATCCCAGTGAGTATCCCAGTGATGTATGGGTCTGATACAGTGATGTATGGGTCTGATGCAGTATTACAGTGATGTATGGGTCTGATGCAGTATTTCATTGCGGGTGGCTGAAGAGCATCTCTGTGTGTGTGTCTGTATCTGTGTGTGTGTCCATGCATGTATCTATGTGTGTGTTTGTGTCTGTATCTGTGTGTGTATCCGTGCCTGTGTCTGTTTGTGTGCGTGTGTGTGTGTCCGTGCCTGTATCGGTGTGTGTGTCCGTGTCTGTATCTGTGTGTGTGTGTGTGTGTGCCTGTATCTGTGTGTGTGTGTGTGTGTGTGTGTGTGTGTGTCCGTGCCTGTATCTGTGTGTGTGTGTGTGTGTGTGTGTGTGTGTCCGTGCCTGTATCTGTGTGTGTGTGTGTGTGTGGCTTCTCCTTTCTCAACTCAGCCTCCGTTGGTCCGACCATCCGTAGGAGGAGGATAAATGGAGGAGAGCTGTGGCAGGTCAGAGAAGTAGGCATGATGGTGATGGACAGAAGGCGAGCAGGCCTTGGACTGGCCGGGTAAATGGGAAGTGATTGAGGAAGTGCATGACTGACTGCCTGACTGATTGACTTCAGGTCTGGACACCCACCCACCCAGCCGCTCCGCCCCTCCGCCCCCTACGCCCTCCGCCAGGCCGACTGCCTTTTTTCTTAATATTTTTTCTGCTGCTGAGGGTCTTTGTCAAGGCTTTGCCACTCAAACTGACTGGACCTTGAGAGAGCTGGGAGAAAAACTTGACACGGGTCACCAATTCTCTCCAGACCTCCAGACCAATAGGACTCCAGGACTGGCTGGTAAAAAAGCAACTACATTTAATTCATCCAATAATAGACATTGTGGTTTTTTATTTGAGTAACTCCCGTTTTAGGACCTGCACATTTTTTGGGGGGGGATAAAATATCAAAGAACATTTTAATTGTATTTAGGTGGTGTACGATTCAGTCATTGGACAACAAATTAGTTAACGAAAGTAGGCTGAACGTGCAGGTGATGCACGGAAAATGAGAAGAACTCTCACTGTTTCCACAACTACTGTGAGCTTTCATTTTGGTGCATTCAAGGTTCAATTAAAATAAATGCGAAGGGTTTTGACAAGTTGTGTAATTTATACCTATTTGAGAGCCAAGAGGGTATGACTGCAAAATCCAATAGCGCTGCTCCTGACTGTTGGGTCATTTTCCACACGGTAACCCCTGATGGTTTACCACTGTTAGTCTGGCTGACATGTGGCCTTGTCTGTTAGGAGAGACCACTGTCGCTTCTCTTTGTATCTTGTCTTCTGTCTTCAATTTCATTTTTGATTTTCTCTCTTTCTCTCTTTCTCATTCTCTTTTCTCTCTCTCTCTATCTCTCTCTCTCTCTCTATCTCTCTCTCTTTCTCTCTCCCCCTCTCTCTCTCTCTCTCTCTCTCTTTCAGCCTCTACCTCTCTCTTTCTATTTTCTCTTTTCTCTCTCCCCTCTCTCTGTCTCTCCCTTTCTCCCCCGCTCTCTCTTTATATTTCACTCCCGACCTACCTCTAAATTTCCCCTCCCTCTCCCCCCCCTCTCTCTCTCTCTCTCCCTTTCTCCCCCCCTCTCTCTCTCTCTCTTTATATTTCACTCCCGACCTACCTCTAATTTTTTTTCCCTCCCTCTTTCTCTCTTTGTTGCAAAGACATATACTTCAGAGAAGCTTACAAGTGGAGGTCAGAGCCCCAGGGGCAAGACATTGTTCCAGCAACTGATCATTTGGTTTGTGAGCGGGGCTGGGGTTTGGCGAGGGGCTTGGCGAGGGACACAGCCAGTCGACAGAGGCAGGGCAGCCAAACCAGAGGAGTAGGGAGGCAGCATGCAGCCCAATGCTTTCACACTCTCCTGCTACGCCAATCCTGCCTGGCTCCTGCCTGGGCCAATTCCCTGCTCCGTGCTCCACCAGGGTCCCTCTCTCTGTCTCAGCCTTGTCTGGGCCATCTCTCTGTCTCAGCCTTGTCTGGGCCATCTCTCTGCTCCACCCAGGTCCCTCTCTAATGTCTCAGCCTTGTCTGGGCCATCTCTCTGCTCCACCATGGTCCCTCTCTCTAATGTCTCAGCCTTGTCTGGGCCATCTCCCTGCTCCACTTGTCATGGGCCATCTCCTAATGTCTCCACCATGGTCCCTCTCTCTAATGTCTCAGCCTTGTCTGGGCCATCTCTCTGCTCCACCATGGTCCTCTCTCTAATGTCTCAGCCTTGTCTGGGCCATCTCCCTGCTCCACCACGGTCCCTCTCTCTAATGTCTCAGCCTTGTCTGGGCCATCTCTCTGCTCCACCACGGTCCCTCTCTCTAATGTCTCAGCCTTGTCTGGGCCATCTCTCTGTCTCAGCCTTGTCTGGGCCATCTCCCTGCTCCACCACGGTCCCTCTCTCTAATGTCTCAGCCTTGTCTGGGCCATCTCCCTGCTCCACCACGGTCCTCTCTCTAATGTCTCAGCCTTGTCTGGGCCATCTCTCTGTCTCAACCTTGTCTGGGCCATCTCCCTGCTCCACCACGGTCCCTCTCTAATGTCTCAGCCTTGTCTGGGCCATCTCTCCATCTGGGCCATCCTGCTCCACCACGGTCCCTCTCTCTAATGTCTCAGCCTTGTCTGGGCCATCTCTCTGCTCCACCACGGTCCCTCTCTCTAATGTCTCAGCCTTGTCGAGCTAAAAAGATGTGTCGGCAGGAGAAATGAATAATTAGCCTCTGCACCAGTGAGTTCAAGCTAATACTCTAAACCAGGTATGGCATCAAGGCCTCCCGGGAGTCTACAAATGTCACGATAGGAGATGAGTGTTTTTCAGACGGCTCTTGTCAGGAGCAAACAAGAGAAAGGTTTTAACTCTTGGAAGAGTCACTGCGTGACTGCAAGCCATCTCCCGAGGTTGCGTTTGGTCGGCTACAGAATAGCAAATCTCCTCTCTTTCTCTGTGGTACAGTAATGGCTGCCACCAGAAGTCCCAGATATCCCTGAAGACTTCACTTCACATTCTCCTATCAGACAATTTCAAATTCAACCCATTTAAAAATATATATAAATCCCCACCACTACTTTCCTTCCATCAACAGCCATAAATCATGTATCTATTTCACCAGCTATTGTGGGGAATGTACAAGTGTCTCTACAGAGAGGATTTGTTCTACGATATGGAGATGGTATAACTTATATCTCCCTGTCTCCTTAGCCCTGGGCTCCCTCAGATTCCAACAGAAGCTGTCACTGATGACCGACTCTTCCTAAGAACCAAGACACAACATATCTTTAAGGGGTGGGAGAGTGAGGCCAACACAAAACCTCTTAAAGGGGTGGGAGAGTGAGGCCAACACAAAACCTCTTAAAGGGGTGGGAGAGTGAGGCCAACACAACACCTCTTAAAGGGGTGGGAGAGTGAGGCCAACACAACACCTCTTAAAGGGGTGGGAGAGTGAGGCCGAGACAACATCTCTTAAAGGGGTGGGAGAGTGAGGCCACTTACAACACCTCTTAAAGGGGTGGGAGAGTGAGGCCAATACAACACCTCTTAAAGGGGTGGGAGAGTGAGGCCAATACAACACCTCTTAAAGGGGTGGGATAGTGAGGCCAATACAACACCTCTTAAAGGGGTGGGAGAGTGAGGCCAATACAACACCTCTTAAAGGGGTGGGATAGTGAGGCCAACACAACACCTCGTAAAGGGGTGGGAGAGTGAGGCCAAGACAACACCTATTAAAGGGGTGGGAGAGTGAGGCCAAGACAACACCTCTTAAAGGGGTGGGAGAGTGAGGCAAAGACAACACCTCTTAAAGGGATGGGAGAGTGAGGCCAATACAAACCTCTTAAAGGGGTGGGATAGTGAGGCCAAGACAACACCTCTTAAAGGGGTGGGAGAGTGAGGCCAAGACAACACCTCTTAAAGGGGTGGGAGAGTGAGGCCAATACAACACCTCTTAAAGGGGTGGGATAGTGAGGCCAACACAACACCTCTTAAAGGGGTGGGAGAGTGAGGCCATTTGTGTATATTAGGAGAAAGTTATAGTAAGCCAGTTTTTCCAGTGCTTCCTGGGAACTTTAGTTGTCACCAGGGTGAATCCAGAGGGGTAAACCTAGCCTCTCCACATGCTGTACAGTCTTCTCCTCCACCTCTTCTCTCCATCCTGTTCTCCTCCATCCTGTTCTCTTCAGTCTGTTCTCTCCAGTCTGTTCTCTCCACCTGTTCTCTCCAGTCTGTTCTCTCCAGTCTGTTCTCTCCAATCTGTTCTCTCCATCCTGTTATCTCCATTCTGTTCTCTCCATCCTGTTCTCTCCATCCTGTTCTCTCCATCCTGTTATCTCCATCCTGTTCTCTCCATCCTGTTATCTCCATCCTGTTCTCTCAATCCTGTTCTCTCCATCCTGTTCTCTCCATCCAGTTCTCTCCATCCTGTTCTCTCCATCCTGTTATCTCCATCCTGTTCTCTCCATCCTGTTATCTCCATCCTGTTCTCTCCATCCTGTTATCTCCATCCTGTTCTCTCCATCCTGTTATCTCCATCCTGTTATCTCCATCCTGTTCTCTCCATCCTGTTCTCCTCATCCTGTTCTCTCCATTCTGTTCTCTCCATCCTGTTCTCCTCATCCTGTTCTCTCCATCCTGTTCTCTCCATCCTGTTCTCTCCAGTCTGTTCTCTCCATCCTGTTCTCTCCATCCTGTTCTCTCCATCCTGTTCTCTCCATTCTGTTATCCATCCTGTTCTCCTCATCCTGTTCTCCATTCTGTTCTCCTCATCCTGTTATCTCCATTCTGTTATCTCCAGTCTGTTCTCTCCATCCTGTTCTCTCCATCCTGTTCTCTCCATCCTGTTCTCTCCAGTCTGTTCTCTCCATCCTGTTCTCTCCATCCTGTTTCTCTCCATCCTGTTCTCTCCATCCTGTTCTCTCCATCCTGTTCTCTCCATCCTTACCCATCTGACATTTTTCCCAATTGAGGGAGTTCATTTTAAATGCTGTTACATTTCTTCATTTTAGTATTTAAATGAGTCTGGGATTTGACTGTTACACTTACTGATGGACATTATTCCGGTCCATTTAGAAATACCTAATCTATCCTGGACACTTCATGTAAATCTCCATACTCTCCCTTTGATTTTGCAAATGTAACCTCAGTAGGGTAGAGTTCATGAGGCAGAACTATAGACCAATAATGAGGCAGAACTATAGACCAATAATGAGGCAGAACTATAGACCAATAATGAGGCAGAACTATAGACCAATAATGAGGCAGAACTATAGACCAATAATGAGGCAGAACTATAGACCAATAATGAGGCAGAACTAGAAGCAGAACTATAGACCAATAATGAGGCAGAACTATAGACCAATAATGAGGCAGAACTATAGACCAATAATGAGGCAGAACTATAGACCAATAATGAGGCAGAACTATAGACCCAATAATGAGGCAGAACTATAGACCAATAATGAGGCAGAACTATAGACCAATAATGAGGCAGAACTATAGACCAATAATGAGGCAGAACTATAGACCAATAATGAGGCAGAACTATAGACCAATAATGAGGCAGAACTATAGACCAATAATGAGGGAGACTATAGACCAATAATGAGGCAGAACTATAGACCAATAATGAGGCAGAACTATAGACCAATAATGAGGCAGAACTATAGACCAATAATGAGGCAGAACTATAGACCAATAATGAGGCAGAACTATAGACCAATAATGAGGCAGAACTATAGACCAATAATGAGGCAGAACTATAGACCAATAATGAGGCAGAACTATAGACCAATAATGAGGCAGAACTATAGACCAATAATGAGGCAGAACTATAGACCAATAATGAGGCAGAACTATAGACCAATAATGAGGCAGAACTATAGACCAATAATGAGGCAGAACTATAGACCAATAATGAGGCAGAACTATAGACCAATAATGAGGCAGAACTAGAAGCAGAACTATAGACCAATAATGAGGCAGAACTATAGACCAATAATGAGGCAGAACTATAGACCAATAATGAGGCAGAACTATAGACCAATAATGAGGCAGAACTATAGACCAATAATGAGGCAGAACTATAGACCAATAATGAGGCAGAACTATAGACCAATAATGAGGCAGAACTATAGACCAATAATGAGGCAGAACTATAGACCAATAATGAGGCAGAACTATAGACCAATAATGAGGCAGAACTATAGACCAATAATGAGGCAGAACTATAGACCAATAATGAGGCAGAACTATAGACCAATAATGAGGCAGAACTAGAAGCAGAACTATAGACCAATAATGAGGCAGAACTATAGACCAATAATGAGGCAGAACTATAGACCAATAATGAGGCAGAACTATAGACCAATAATGAGGCAGAACTATAGACCAATAATGAGGCAGAACTATAGACCAATAATGAGGCAGAACTATAGACCAATAATGAGGCAGAACTATAGACCAATAATGAGGCAGAACTATAGACCAATAATGAGGCAGAACTATAGACCAATAATGAGGCAGAACTATAGACCAATAATGAGGCAGAACTAGAAGCAGAACTATAGACCAATAATGAGGCAGAACTATAGACCAATAATGAGGCAGAACTAGAAGCAGAACTATAGACCAATAATGAGGCAGAACTATAGACCAATAATGAGGCAGAACTATAGACCAATAATGAGGCAGAACTATAGACCAATAATGAGGCAGAACTATAGACCAATAATGAGGCAGAACTATAGACCAATAATGAGGCAGAACTAGAAGCAGAACTATAGAGCCAAAACAATGGAAGAGTGAAATGGTGAGTCTCAGCCATTTGAACGTTGAGTCATTTCAGGTGTGATGGCAGAGGGTCACCCTTGACATTCATTTATTTATGTTTGTTCTGCTTGTAAAACCCTTTCCGTCTTTGTTCTGTCATAGAGAATAATTGTAATACCTTTTTTTTAGAGGTATTGTAATGGAAAAATCCAAGGTGGGATGAATTCAGTATCATACCGTCCTAATGAATAGGGCTATTCACAATGGATAACCTTCTTGTCCAAGTCCAATCAAACAAAATGGCTGCAAAACAGAATTAAATCACTTGCTAAAATGGGAGAACTGGGAGATATTTTTGGCCACTAAGGTATTTAGTATTGTCCTGTGTTTTTTTTTTTTTTTACCACAGTAGGAAAGGCTGCTGATTCTCCCCAACCAATCATGACTTGTTCTATTCCATTAGCAGTTTGATGGTTAATAGACCTGCATCCATTATCATTAGTAGCATCTCCTCAGCCTCGCAGGTACACGTTATGGCCTGGTCCAGGGCTGGGCTGCACACACACACACACACACACACACACACACACACACACACACACACACACACACACACTGCCGGCTGGGAGTGGCGTTCGGTGCCGTTTAACATTAGGAAGGATAGATTTGATTGTTTTTATGAGTATGGCCTTATTTCTATTACAGCATATTGGATGACTGTCATTCATATTCCATTCACCCAGTTCAATGTAACATTGACTGGTTTAGGCTATTACATGATACTCACATTTTCCCTGTATACATCATGATACATCATGAGGTTGCTACAACCCAGCCTAGGAATGACAGTTTACAGGTTGAAAGATGAATTTGAGTAATCGAGGTGACAGACAGTGACACATTCAATACCACCTTGCAAACTCTTACCTCCATCTAGCTGATCTAGTGTGTAATCATAATTCCAAAACAGTTGCAAAATGAAACAAAAGTTTCAACACTGAACACGTTCAGGTAGCTTCTGTTTATTAAGAATCGTTTTGCAACAGAATCGAAGGAATGAATACACCCCTGATCACCCGCACATACAGTTCACTTTCATAGCAGCCACGTACAAACAGCATCATCACTTTGCTCGTTGTATATGTCATGACGTTGGCCTGGGGGGTAGGTTTATGACAGTCATAAATATCTCTTCCCCCCTTTTTCCTCTCTCTACCCTACTGATGTTACATTTGCAAAACCCTTGGTTAACATAGAGATTCGGGGAACATCAGAAGGTGGGGAGGGATGAACTATATGCTGGTAATGTGACCAATTGAAAATATATTGCGGTGGTACTTAATGAATATGATGTCAGTTCGGTTGTCATCTGAGAAATTCTCATCAATGATAATATGACATAAACTCTACAGTGGAAAGTCTACACATCAGAGTTATCAGACAAAATTATTTGTGATGGGATGAAATGTGATTTTAGCTTCTATGTATAAAAATATATAAAATGTGAGATTTGGAATTTCATAAAATAGGGCTGCTCAATCAGTGGCCCGCCCCTGTGAAGGGACATGGGCTATAAAACTTTTCAAACATTCCCTCTCTCCCTTCCTATATAAGCCCTTGATGACAACATAACTTCCTGTTCCGAAGATGTGGGGACGACGGTCCTATGTCAGAATGGTTCAGATAATTACTACAGAATGAAGCCAACATCAGCGTGCGCTTTGGTTGCGAATGGTATGAACTTTGAACTCTTATTCACCACCTCCTAGCCGTTGAGTTAGCAACCGCAGCTGCAAACGCAGGTTAGGAAGGAACAGACAGAGTATCCCGTCTATCACACAACGATGTTACTACGATTTATCCAATTGACCAACAGAGACATTCTTCAAAGGACAGAGGACTCGGTTTGGCAACACGGCCTTCCATCTACCACCAACCTACCGAAGCTCAGAGTAAATATTTATTGCATTTTCCTTTTCCAAATGGGCGGGATTTTAGAATGCATAAGATACTGTATTTACGATAGCACAGCTTCGCCCTTTGTTCCTCAGTCTTCCCGCTCTTTCACTCAACCCAGCCCCTTTTCCTTTGTGTAACCAGCTGTCCTTTGTTCCTGTTCCGCCCGCTCAGGAGCCCCTTTCCCGTTTTCCTTTATGATGTAATTTGTAATCAAGTTATGATTAATTGTGTGTATGTATGATACTGTGTGATTAGTTAGGTATTTAGTAAATAAATAATTAAACCCAAGTTTGTATTGCTGATTCAACTTGTTAGCCAGGGTTCGTGCAGATAAAATAATTTACAACTTTCAGATGAGACTGAATTGAGGTGACGATTGATATTGACTGCTATTGATGTAAAATATTACTTGGTCTTTAAGAGTTTATTTGGAAGATAACAGCTCTATAAATATTATTTCGTGGTGCACCGACTGACTCTCTAGTTAATTACATTTACATGATTAGCTCAATCAGGTGATATTAATTACGGAGAAATTATTTTATAGAATAGCATGTCATATCACTTAATCCGGCATAGCCAAAGACACGACATATAATTCCTTCTCACATCTACACGCTCTCCTCTTCTCACCTCACTTCTCACAGTGCACAACACATCAGATGTCTGTAACCAGGCACATAAAAAACCTTTGCAAGACAAACCTTTTTACCTTAACTGCTAACTAGCATACATCATCGTCATCATATTAACGTTACAGTCAAACAAATTAGAACTAACGTGTTAGTTTACCTACAATCCAATCCATTGTACAATCACAGCGTGTACAATCACAGCGTACAGCTAGCTGTTTAGTAGGTACACCGGCGGGCCCCGTTGGCAATAAATTCATAAAACCGAAAGCTTACTTTGACTTGGAAGAGATGCAGTGTTGCATAGCCTTAGCCAGCTAGCTAACATACATAGCCTTAGCCAGCTAGCTAACATACATAGCCTTAGCCAGCTAGCTAACATACATAGCCTTAGCCAGCTAGCTAATATACATAGCCTTAGCCAGGTAGCTAACATACATAGCCTTAGCCAGCTAGCTAACATACATAGCCTTAGCCAGGTAGCTAACATACATAGCCTTAGCCAGCTAGCTAACATACATAGCCTTAGCCAGCTAGCTAACATACATAGCCTTAGCCAGCTAGCTAACATACATAGCCTTAGCCAGCTAGCTAACATAGCCATAGCCTTAGCCTTAGCCAGCTAGCTAACATACATAGCCTTAGCCAGCTAGCTAACATACATAGCCTTAGCGAGCTAGCTAACATACATAGCATTCCACTCTGTTTGAGTCAGGTTGTTGAGTAGGATGAATTAGCTGCAATTAGTTCAGTATTTTTAAATTAAATTAATTGTCTTTCTCTGTGAGTCAACTACTCACTACATTTCATACACTGCAGTGCTAACTAGCTGTAACTTATGTTTTCAGTACTAAATGATTTCTCTGATCCTTTGATTGGATGGACAAGATGTTCGTTCATACTGCAAGAGCTCTGATGGGTTGGAGGACGTCCTCCACCTAAGTTTTGTACTGAAGTCTACGTACCCAGAGGAGGACGGAAGCTAGCTGTCCTCCGGCTACACCATAGTGCTAACCTACAGAGTGCTTTTGAGGTTACTGTAGACATTCATCGCAAAAGAGTGTGTTTTAATCAGGTATTTGGTCATGTGAATATATTTAGTATAGTTTTATCTAAAAAAGAGAATGTTTTAAATGTTACACTATTTTTGGAAGGATGGTGCCTCTACTACTCACAGGGCTACGGGGGATGGGAGAGGGCCATACACACACACACACACACACACACACACACACACACACACACACACACACACACACACACACACACACACACACATGCTCCACTGCAGCCGGGGGCCAGGTTGACGAGGAACACCTGATCCAGGGATCTTGAGACGGACCAGCGCCACCCTTCACATCTCACGTAACACTTGTCCTGTCAGAATGGAGGAGGCTGGATGCTGAGGTCCACCGTCCCAGCAGGTCCCAGCCAGCTAGACACCTCCTGACTTGGGATCAAACCCGCCCCTTCCCCCTCTCCCCATCCCCCTTTTAACCCCCATCTCCCTTCCCTCCCCCTGTTACTCCCCTCCACCCCATCTCCCCTCCTTTTTTTACCCCACCCCCAAACCATCTTACCTCACATCACCTCCCTCCCTCCACCCCTCTCTCTCCCTCCCCTCTCTCCCCTCCCTCCCTTCCCCCTAGCCATTCCATCCCAAGCCCATCCAGCCCTCCCCCTCCCCATTCCATCCCAAGCCCACCCAGCCCTCCCCCTCCCCCTAGCCATTCCATCCCAAGCCCATCCAGCCCTCCCCCTCCCCATTCCATCCCAAGCCCACCCAGCCCTCCCCCTCCCCCTAGCCATTCCATCCCAAGCCCATCCAGCCCTCCCCCTCCCCATTCCGTCCCAAGCCCACCCAGCCTCCCCCTAGCCATTCCATCCCAAGCCCATCCAGCCCTCCCCCTCCCCATTCCGTCCCAAGCCCATCCAGCCCTCCCCATTCCGTCCCAAGCCCACCCAGCCCTCCCCCTCCCCATTCCATCCCAAGCCCACCCAGCCCTCCCCCTCCCCATTCCATCCCAATCCCACCCAGCCCTCCCCCTCCCCATTCCGTCCCAAGCCCACCCAGCCCTCCCCCTCCCCATTCCATCCCAATCCCACCCAGCCCTCCCCCTCCCCATTCCATCCCAAGCCCACCCAGCCCTCCCCTCCCCATTCCATCCCAAACCCACCCAGCCCTCCCCTCCCCATTCCATCCCAAGGCCACCCAGCCCTCCCCTCCCCATTCCATCCCAAGCCCACCCAGCCCTCCCCCTCCCCATTCCATCCCAATCCCACCCAGCCCTCCCCCTCCCCATTCCATCCCAAGCCCACCCAGCCCTCCCCTCCCCATTCCATCCCAATCCCACCCAGCCCTCCCCCTCCCCATTCCATCCCAATCCCACCCAGCCCTCCCCCTCCCCATTCCATCCCAAGCCCACCCAGCCCTCCCCCTCCCCATTCCGTCCCAAGCCCACCCAGCCCTCCCCCTCCCCATTCCATCCCAAGCCCACCCAGCCCTCCCCCTCCCCATTCCATCCCAATCCCACCCAGCCCTCCCCCTCCCCATTCCGTCCCAAGCCCACCCAGCCCTCCCCTCCCCATGTATGGTCCACAGTGAAGGGGTGACCAACAAAGGCTCCAGTTGAGCGTAGCAGGGAGGGCCACGCCAGGACCCTTCAGAGGGCCTATCTTGTCCACTGTCACTCTCACTATGGTATCCTTCAGTGCTCCCAGGGCCATGCTACCCTCTGCTAGCGTCACCTTACATTATTAATGAGATGTATTTGATTTACACTACTGAGCCCCTATTGTGACAGGCACTAAGATTTAGCTAATAAAACGTTGTGACAGGCCTGGATACCAAAACTAGACATAGGTCGCCACCCAAACTGAACATAGGAAATGAACTAGTCACATACCTTGACTAGTAGTAATGTGAACTCTTGTCTTAACAGAATTAGACAGTTCTGAGCACGGAGATAGCTCGGTCTGAGATAGCTTTTAACAGTTCTGAGCACAGAGATAGTCTAGACAGTTCTGAGCACAGAGATAGCTCATCAGACAGTTCTGAGACAGTTCTGAGCAGTTCGAGAGAGATAGCTCATCAGAATTAGACAGTTCTGAGCTCACGGAGATAGCTCATCAGAATTAGACAGTTCTGAGCACGGAGATAGCTCATCAGAATTAGACAGTTCTGAGCACAGAGATAGCTCATCAGAATTAGACAGTTCTGAGCACGGAGATAGCTCATCAGAATTAGACAGTTCTGAGCACGGAGATAGCTCATCAGAATTAGACAGTTCTGAGCACGGAGATAGCTCATCAGAATTAGACAGTTCTGATCACGGAGATAGCTCATCAGAATTAGACAGTTCTGAGCACGGAGATAGCTCATCAGAATTAGACAGTTCTGAGCACTGAGCACGGAGATAGCACAGAATTAGAGATAGCTCATCAGAATTAGACAGTTCTGAGCACGGAGATAGCTCATCAGAATTAGACAGTTCTGAGCACGGAGATAGCTCATCAGAATTAGACAGTTCTGAGCACGGAGATAGCTCATCAGAATTAGACAGTTCTGAGCACGGAGATAGCTCATCAGAATTAGACAGTTCTGAGCACGGAGATAGCTCATCAGAATTAGACAGTTCTGAGCACGGAGATAGCTCATCAGAATTAGACAGTTCTGAGCACGGAGATAGCTCATCAGAATTAGACAGTTCTGAGCACGGAGATAGCTCATCAGAATTAGACAGTTCTGAGCACGGAGATAGCTCATCAGAATTAGACAGTTCTGAGCACAGTAGCTCTGACAGTTCTGAGCACGGAGCACGGAGATAGCTCATCAGAATTAGACAGTTCTGAGCACGGAGATAGCTCATCAGAATTAGACAGTTCTGAGCACGGAGATAGCTCATCAGAATTAGACAGTTCTGAGCACGGAGATAGCTCATCAGAATTAGACAGTTCTGAGCACGGAGATAGCTCATCAGAATTAGACAGTTCTGAGCACGGAGATAGCTCATCAAATACATTTTTTTGACATAATTGTATTGAACGATTGTCTTTCAAACTTCATTCCCCACGTTGGAAATCAGTAAAGTTTTTATATTAAGGTAAAGACCAGGAACAGGACAAAGGTTAACCTTTTATGCTCTTCTTCTCCCTGAACACTTCTTCATATCCTGAAGATCAAACACAAAGAAAAAAAGAAATGCGAACAATAAGAAAATGTATGTTGGTGACAGACGATAATGTCGATCCCCCCCTCCAAAAAATAAAACCTTTCTTGCAAAGGTCAGTTTCACATTAAAGATGGTAAAGAGAACAGAGATGCTTTTGTACCATACATACTGATAGGAGAAAGGATTCCTGGGTCACGTGTTGAAATCTTCTACTTTGAATGATGTTATATTTCCATTACTGAACAAATATCATAGACTGTCTATTTATACAAAACAATTCAAGTAGTGCCTCGTTCTTTGTTGGCATTGCATGAATACACAGTAATAAAGGCTATATTAGTATAAATCACTGCTGCAGGATAGGAGAAGACATTGGGAATTTCAAATGAAACGAACCAATTATATCAAACTGAATAAAAAAGGCATTAAAGGATTTTCTGCATGACATTTATAGAATGTAAATGGCTCAATATCACCAGCAGAAAACCAACTTACAGCAGCTCAGGCTAAATCCCTATAATCCAATACTGTTAACAAATACCATAGAAGTGTTTAAGATAACGTCTGTTTAAACTATATGTGTTTAAACACCATTGTTGAGGGTTTCCCTGCTTAGTTTGTCTGGCCTACAGCACTACCAGCCAGCTTCATCTCCAGATCTGAGCTCCTCTTTAGTGGCAAACTTCCTAATTAGGTTTCTATCGCCTGCAGTCATATTTTTCAAGAGTCTTTCTGTGTTCAGGGAAGACCAATTAGCGGAGGAAGCCTCATGAACATCCCATAATGATCCCACTCAGCCCTGGTGGAAAGCAAAATGACAACACACACACACACACACACACACACACACACACACACACACACACACACACACACACACACACACACACACACACACACTAGGAGCTTATTTCCCCTCTTCTGTCTGCGGCAGCCAGCTGGCTGGGAAATATCATAAAGACAAAAATAATTAAGGAAAAACAACGAAGCCAAGCATAGTCTTTATAAAAGAAAGACAAGATGTCCATCTAGACGATCTGTTTACAACAAGCTGTCCATGTAGAATATGTGTTTACAACAAGCTGTCCATGTAGAATATGTGTTTACAACAAGCTGTCCATCTAGAATATCTGTTTACAACAAGCTGTCCATCTAGAATATCTGTTTACAACAAGATGTCCCTCTAGAATATCCATTTACAACAAGCAGTCCATCTAGAATATCAGATTTTACTGTAAGATGTCCCTCTAGAATATCTGTTTACAACAAGCTGTCCCTCTAGAATATCTGTTTACAACAAGCTGTCCATATAGAATATCTGTTTACAACAAGCTGTCCATATAGAATATCTGTTTACAACAAGCTGTCCATCTAGAACATAAGTTTACAACAAGCTGTCCCTCTAGAATATCAACAAGCTGTTTATAAACATCTGTTTACAAACAAGCTGTCCCTCTAGAATATCTGTTTACAACAAGCTGTCCCTCTAGAATATCTGTTTACAACAAGCTGTCCTCTTTAGAATATCTGTTTACAACAAGCTGTCCATCTAGAATATCTGTTTACAACAAGCTGTCCCTCTAGAATATCTGTTTACAACAAGCTGTCAATCTAGAATATCTGTTTACAACAAGCTGTCCATCTAGAATATCTGTTTACAACAAGCTGTCAATCTAGAATATCTGTTTACAACAAGCTGTCCATCTAGAATACAAGCTGTTAGAATACAACAAGCTGTCCATCTAGAACATAAGTTTACAACAAGCTGTCCATCTAGAATATCTGTTTACAAACAAGCTGTCCCTCTAGAATATCTGTTTACAACAAGCTGTCCATCTAGAAATAGGTTTACAACAAGCTGTAAGTTTACAACAAGCTGTCCATATAGAATATAGAAGCTGTCCATCTAGAACATAAGTTTACAACAAGCTGTCCCTCTAGAATATCTGTTTACAACAAGCTGTCCTCTAGAATATCTGTTTACAACAAGATGTCCTCTAGAATATCCATTTACAACAAGCAGTCCATCTAGAATATCAGATTTTACTGTAAGATGTCCATCTATAATATATGTTTACAACAAGCTGTCCATATAGAATATCAGATTTTACTGTAAGATGTCCTGTCGAGAGGCGTGAGATCGGATGAGAAGAGGGGGATGTTGGATGTTGGAGATTAGTTGAGACTTTCTGCTTTGTGCTGTTAGAGATTGAACATGAATAATCTGGAATTGTGAGGATTACTCGCTGATGGTTGTGTTTTATATTCTTTGGTCTGAACAGTATTTGGCATGTTCACCGGGTGGTGTTGCACAGCCAAGTCTTCCTGCCTGCCAACAACATGTTATGGTAAGAGTTCTTTGAAACAGAAAGCTCTGGCCCCATTTCCTTATCGTTTCCTTAACGCCATGTCTGGCTGTTTTGTGGTTCAGTACTATTTATTAAAGGGCCAGGCATTTCTTTTTGATTTTCTATGGTCCTGGCCAATCCTCCATTTTGTCGCTTTAAAAACGCATCAATAGAACCATTATAATAATTGTCTGGTTAAAAGGATGTTAAGATTTTAAAATCACAATCTGTCCTACAATCTGGTTTATCATTGAGTTTACATGTACGGCATGAGAGATAACAGGCATGAGAGATAACAGGCATGAGAGATAACAGGCATGAGAGATAACAGGCATGAGAGATAACAGGCATGAGAGATAACAGGCATGAGAGATAACAGGCACAGAGCATGAGAGATAACAGGCATGAGAGATAACAGGCATGAGAGATAACAGGCATGAGAGGCATGAGAGATAACAGGCATGAGAGATAACAGACATGAGAGATAACAGGCATGAGAGATAACGAGAGATAACAGGCATGAGAGATAACAGATAACAGGCACGAGAGATAACAGGCATGAGAGATAACAGACATGAGAGATAACAGGCATACAGAGATAACAGGCATGAGAGATAACAGGCATGAGAGATAACAGGCATGAGAGATAACAGGCATGAGAGATAACACATGAGAGATAACAGGCATGAGAGATAACAGGCACGAGAGATAACATACATGAGAGATAACACATGAGAGATAACAGGCATGAGAGATAACAGACATGAGAGATAACAGGCATGAGAGATAACAGACATGAGAGATAACAGGCATGAGAGATAACGAGAGGACATGAGAGATAACAGGCATGAGAGATAACAGGCATGAGAGATAACAGGCATGAGAGATAACATACATGAGAGATAACAGGCATGAGAGATAACAGGCATGAGAGATAACAGGCATGAGAGATAACAGGCACGAGAGATAACAGGCATGAGAGATAACTGAGAGATAACAGCATGAGAGATAACAGGCATGAGAGATAACAGGCATGAGAGATAACAGGCACGAGAGATAACAGGCATGAGAGATAACAGGCATGAAGATAACAGGCATGAGAGATAACAGGCACGAGAGATAACAGGCATGAGAGATAACAGGCATGAGAGATAACAGGCATGAGAGATAACAGGCATGAGAGATAACAGGCATGAGAGATAACAGGCATGAGAGATAACAGACATGAGAGATAACAGGCATGAGAGATAACTGGCATGAGAGATAACAGGCATGAGAGATAACAGGCACGAGAGAACAGACATGAGAGATAACAGGCATGAGAGATAACAGACATGAGAGATAACAGGCATGAGAGATAACAGGCATGAGAGATAACAGACTCATTTGAAACGTCTTTATTCTTTTGGAACTTCTGTGAGTGTAATGTTTATTGTTCATTTTTTATTGTTTATTTCACTTTTTGTATATTATCTACCTCACTTGCTTCGGCAATGTTAACATCTGTTTCCCCATGCCAATAAAGCCCCTTGAATTGAATTGATTTGATAACTGAACCCATGTAAGCTAACAGACACAGACGTTAACTAACTAGCGGTCCAGGAGACACTGTAACATAGTGCCTGTCACGTTCTTTCAAAATCGAACCCAGAAGCAGACCAGGACAAGGAGAGTAGGAAGAAGGTGAGTATTTATTTACAAGTGAATGTGAATGGGTAGATATATCCAGGTGGCGTAGCGGGCAGCGGTGGTGAGTTGATGGGAGTAAATAGGTGGATCCAATGGGGAAGCGGAATCCTCCGACGACCAGGCGGGAATGTGGTAAATGATCCGGGTGAGTAACTGAAGACAGAACAAACGGAGGTAAGTTTAAGGCAAGCAATACGTAAAAAAAACAACAAAACAAATTCTATCCAACTTGAGGCTGATACTCTGGCACAACATACTGTTCATGGCTAACGATCCGGCAGGGAATGGATGTCAGGTCAGAGCTTTTGAAGGGGAGAGGTGATGATCAGGACAGGTGTGCAGATTAATGATGGGATACAGGTGCGGGTGAACATCGATCTCCCAACAAGCTAATTCGCCCGGCAACCAGACAGGATGCGTTCCAGGACACCGGAAACACACTCCAGGACAGAAACACAGGCAAACACAGACTCAGGAAGCGGGATTCGTGACAGTGCCATATCATAACAGCATAATGTAACAGGACATAAGTTAAGACACATTTCATCATCCTTCGTTAGCTCAGTACCGTAGCACTCCGTAGCGATTGCATTACAATATCTAGTTATTCCCTAAGAACGTTCACTGTGTGTCTCGCTGTACAAGCCTCTCACGGGCAGTGTATCTGCGGCTGTCAAACAGTGCGTTGCTGAGCCGGAGTCTCATCCATCAGTCACTGATTGCAGTGTGTTGCAGGCCACTGCTCCACATCTCCTCTCTCTGTCTGTCCTCTTGTGTGTTGCAGGGCTCCACATCCCCTCTCTCTGTCTGTCCTCTTGTGTGTTGCAGGCCATCATCCCCTCTCTCTGTCTGTCCTCTTGTGTGTTCAGGTCCAACATTGCAGGCCACTGCTCCACATCTCCTCTCTCTGTCTGTCCTCTGCAGGGTCCACATTCTGTCTGTCCTCTTGTGTGTTGCAGGCCACCCCCACACACTCTCTGTCTGTCCTCTTGTGTGTTGCAGGCCACTGCCCCACATCCCCTCTCTCTGTCTGTCCTCTTCAGTCCAACACAGGAGGTAGCCTGGGGTTTCCTCGCACACACACCCACACACACACACACACGCACACACACACACGCACACACGCACGCACACACACACACAAACACACACACACGCACACACACACACACACACACACACACACACACACACACACACACACACACACACACACACACACACACACACACACACACACACACACACACACCACAGGGCCTCTGCTGTTAGCCTGTTAGCCTGTTAGCCAGCCACGGACACAGAACAGAGGAACCGTCTCCACTTTATGATTGCCTCTGATATGAGACCTTGAATAGAGCTAGGGCCTCTAAGTCTGTGTCCCAAAATGCTCCCCATTCCCTTTATAGTGTACTATTACTTTTGACCAGGACCAACAGGGTGTCATTAGGGACGCAGTACATAACTTGTTGTGTAACGTTCAGGGAGAAGGCGTTGGGATCTCCTTAGCACCACCAGACCCCCCCCAGCAGCACGCCCCCCACCCCCAGGATAACAAGGCCTTGGAACCACATTCAAGAGCGTTCTCTGATGTCCAGGCTGATTCTGGACAGCGGTATACAACTACAGCAGCAGCAGAGAAAGAGCTGGAAGCTTTGTGTCTCCTGTCGTCAAGGCAGAGTTAGACAGCGGATACCTCAAGAGGGAACGATGCTGTTAGGCTGAGGATCTTCAACCCCTGGTCTGTCAACACCCACCACCTACGCACAGACAAACTTCTGCATGTTAAAGTCATCCGTCCCTCACGGACAAACTTCTGCATGTTTACAGTCCTCCATCCCTCACAGACAAACTGCTACATGTTACAGTCCTCTATCCCTCACAGACAAACTGCTACATGCTAAAGTCCTCCGTCCCTCACAGACGAAATGCTGCATGTTACAGTCATCCGTCCCTCACAGACAAACTGCTACATGTTAAAGTCATCCGTCCCTCACAGACAAACTTCTGCATGTTTACAGTCCTCCATCCCTCACAGACAAACTGCTACATGTTACAGTCCTCTATCCCTCACAGACAAACTGCTACATGCTAAAGTCCTCCGTCCCTCACAGACGAAATGCTGCATGTTACAGTCATCCGTCCCTCACAGACAAACTGCTACATGTTAAAGTCATCCGTCCCTCACAGACAAACTTCTGCTGTCCTCCATGTTACAGTCCTCCGTCCCTCACAGACGAAATGCTGCATGTTACAGTCACAGACAAACTGCTACATGCTAAAGTCCTCCGTCCCTCACAGACGAAATGCTGCATGTTACAGTCCTCCGTCCCTCACAGACAAACTGCTACATGTTACAGTCCTCCGTCCCTCACAGACGAAATGCTGCATGTTACAGTCCTCCGTCCCTCACAGACAAATGCTGCATGTTACAGTCATCCGTCCCTCACAGACAAACTTCTGCATGTTACAGTCCTCCATCCCTCACAGACAAACTGCTACATGTTACAGTCCTCCATCCCTCACAGACAAACTGCTACATGCTAAAGTCCTCCGTCCCTCACAGACGAAATGCTGCATGTTACAGTCATCCGTCCCTCACAGACAAACTGCTACATGTTACAGTCCTCCGTCCCTCACAGACGAAATGCTGCATGTTACAGTCATCCGTCCCTCACAGACAAACTGCTACATGCTAAAGTCATCCGTCCCTCGCAGACAAACTGCTACATGTTACAGTCATCCATCCCTCACAGACAAACTTCTGCATGCTAAAGTCATCCGTCCCTCACAGACAAACTGCTACATGCTAAAGTCATCCGTCCCTCACAGACAAACTGCTACATGCTAAAGTCATCCGTCCCTCACAGACAAACTGCTACATGCTAAAGTCATCCATCCCTCACAGACAAACTGCTACATGTTACAGTCCTCCATCCCTCACAGACAAACTGCTACATGTTACAGTCATCCATCCCTCACAGACAAACTGCTACATGTTACAGTCATCCGTCCCTCACAGTAGAAGTAGAAAGATAGAAGAGCAGTAATTGGAGGCCTCGTCCGGAAACCAAAAACCAACATAGTCTCACCTGAAGTACAGGTCACTGTAGAGTCATCTCTCTTAGAGCCCCAAAACCAAAATGACTTCTGACAGAGTTGAAAAACACTCGGCTGCTTATTGATGAACTTATCCTGACATTCCCCTCCAGCAGCCAGCCCTGTTGTGAGGTTGTGTCACAAATGAAACCCTATTCATTTTATAGGGCACTACTTTAGACCCGGGGGTCCATAGGGCCTATAGGGCTCTGGTCAGAAGTAGTGCACTATGTAGGGAATAGGGTGCCATTTGTTCTAGAAACAAGTGGATGAAGATAAGTATTATAAACATGTTGGCCTGGGTGGGATTCCTTCCAGGGATCAACGTCAGCTTTTAATAAATCCTCAATCCCTGATTGTGAGTGAAACAAGTAAAACAACTGCCTCCTGGATCGGCCCTTTGACTTGAGGAGGAGCACACTTTACCCATCTATCCCAGGGATCTCCTCTCTGCTGCAATCTTCTAATATCAAACCTCATTTGAGGCTGGTTCAGGCATGGACACCTTGTTCTTGTTACGCGGCCATTTTCTTTCTTTCTGGAGGAAGTTTCTATAATTGGTTCCAGGCTGGTCCGCGGGTCTGTGGGTGGCAGTGGATAAGGTCAGTGTGTTTTTCCACACATCATGACGTGATCAGGCCAGTGAGGTTGAACAGATCTGACAGGTCTATATATATATATATATATATACAGTAAGACCCCTTTTCCCAGCTCAACACCATTCTTCCTGTTCACGGGTCACTATACGTTGACATTAACCCATTTTTTTACCTCGTTCATTACAGCGCATTTGCAAAGTGGAACAACACGTTTTAAAACTTTTGACAAGAACAGAGGTTTTTTTTTTGCTACAAAGTTTGACACATGACTTCTGGTTAGATTTTTCACATGGGTGGGGGTGGGGAATGAGGAGGGTGGGGACTGAGGGGGTGGATCAGCACTGAGGGGGTGGGGACTGAGGGGGTGAGGGTAGGGGTGGGGATTGAGGGGGATGGGTAGGTAGTGGATGGGGACTAAATGGGGGAATGGGTAGTGGTCGATGGGGACTGAAGGATGGAATGGGTAGGTAGTGGATGGGGACTGGAGGATGAAATGGGTAGGTAGTGGATGGGGACTAAATGGGTGAATGGGTAGTGGTGGATGGGGACTAAATGGGGGAATGGGTAGGTAGTGGATGGGGACTGGAGGATGGAATGGGTAGGTAGTGGATGGGGACTAAATGGGGGAATGGGTAGTGGTCGATGGGGACTGAAGGATGGAATGGGTAGGTAGTGGATGGGGACTGGAGGATGAAATGGGTAGGTAGTGGATGGGGACTGGAGGATGGAATGGGTAGGTAGTGGATGGGGACTAAATGGGTGAATGGGTAGTGGTGGATGGGGACTAAATGGGGAATGGGTAGGTAGTGGATGGGGACTGGAGGATGGAATGGGTAGGTAGTGGATGGGGACTAAATGGGGGAATGGGTAGTGGTCGATGGGGACTGAAGGATGGAATGGGTAGGTAGTGGATGGGGACTGGAGGATGAAATGGGTAGGTAGTGGATGGGGACTAAATGGGTGAATGGGTAGTGGTGGATGGGGACTAAATGGGGGAATGGGTAGGTAGTGGATGGGGACTGGAGGATGGAATGGGTAGGTAGTGGATGGGGACTAAATGGGGGAATGGGTAGTGGTCGATGGGGACTGAAGGATGGAATGGGTAGGTAGTGGATGGGGACTGGAGGATGAAATGGGTAGGTAGTGGATGGGGACTGGAGGATGGAATGGGTAGGTAGTGGATGGGGACTAAATGGGTGAATGGGTAGTGGTGGATGGGGACTAAATGGGGGAATGGGTAGGTAGTGGATGGGGACTGGAGGATGGAATGGGTAGGTAGTGGATGGGGACTAAATGGGGGAATGGGTAGTGGTGGATGGGGACTGGAGGATGGAATGGGTAGGTAGTGGATGGGGACTGGAGGATGGATTGGGTAGGTAGTGGATGGGGACTGGAGGATGGAATGGGTTGGGGTGGTTGGGGTGGATGGTGACTGAAGGAGGGGATGGGTAGATGGCGGATGGTGACTGAAGGAGGGGTGGTTGGGGGGTGGATAGGGACTGTGGGGGGGGTGGATAGGGACTGTGGGGGTGGATGGGGACTGAGGGGGTGGATGGGGACTGAGTGGGGGTGGATGGGGACTGATGGGGGTGGATGGGGACTGAGAGGACGTGGGTAGTGGTGGATGGTGACTGAAGGAGGGGATGGGTAGTGGTGGATGGTGACTGAAGGAGGTGATGGGTAGTGGTGGATGGGGACTGAAGGAGGGGATGGGGACTGAGAGGAGGTGGGTAGATGGTGGATGGTGACTGAAGGAGGGGATGGGTAGTGGTGGATGGGGACTGAAGGAGGGGATGGGTAGTGGTGGATGGTGACTGAAGGAGGGGATGGGTAGTGGTGGATGGGGACTGAAGGAGGGGATGGGGACTGAGAGGAGGTGGGTATATGGTGGATGGGGACTGAAGGAGGGGATGGGTAGTGGTGGATGGGGACTGAAGGAGGGGATGGGTAGTGGTGGATGGTGACTGAAGGAGGGGATGGGTAGTGGTGGATGGTGACTGAAGGAGGTGATGGGTAGTGGTGGATGGTGACTGAAGGAGGGGATGGGTAGTGGTGGATGGTGACTGAAGGAGGGGATGGGTAGATGGTGGATGGTGACTGAAGGAGGGGGGGTTGGGTAGTGGTGGATGGGGATGGGGACTGAAGGAGGGGATGGGATGGGGACTGAGAGGAGGTGGGTAGTGGTGGATGGTGACTGAAGGAGGGGATGGGTAGTGGTGGATGGTGACTGAAGGAGTGGTGGGGGATGGGATGGGTGGGGGTGGATGGTGGCTGAAGGAGGAGATGGGTAGTGGTGGATGGTGACTGAAGGAGGAGATGGATGGGGTGGATGGTGACTGAAGGAGGGGATGAGTAGTGGTGGATGGTGACTGAAGGAGGGGATGGGTAGTGGTGGATGGTGACTGAAGGAGGGGATTGGTAGTGGTGGATGGTGACTGAAGGAGGGGATGGGTAGTGGTGGAGGGTGACTGAAGGAGCAGATGGGTAGTGGTGGATGGTGACTGAAGGAAGAGGTGGGTAGTGGTGGATGGTGACTGAAGGAGGGGATGAGTAGTGGTGGATGGTGACTGAAGGAGGGGATGGGTAGTGGTGGATGGTGACTGAAGGAGGAGTTGGGTGGGGGTGGATGGTGACTGAAGGAGGGGATGAGTAGTGGTGGATGGTGACTGAAGGAGGAGATGGGTGGGGGGTGGATGGTGACTGAAGGAGGAGATGGGTGGGGGTGGATGGTGACTGAAGGAGGTGATTGGTAGTTGTGGATGGTGACTGAAGGAGGGGATAGGAAGTGGTGGATGGTGACTGAAGGAGGGGATTGGTAGTGGTGGATGGTGACTGAAGGAGGTGATGGGTAGTGGTGGATGGTGACTGAAGGAGGAGATGGGTGGGGGTGGATGGTGACTGAAGGAGGAGATTGGTAGTGGTGGATGGTGACTGAAGGAGGGGAATGGTAGATGGTGGACAGAGACTGGGGAAGGGGTTTGACCTTATATGCATGTAATACATTTTTGGCACCTGCAACCCCCATTGAAAAAGACAGATGACAAAACAAAAATAAATGGCTAAATTAAAGTGTGGAGTTTAAGTTTCTACAAAAAAACTATATTTTCTCTGCCTCAGGGTGGCTCCGGGGACTACCTCTCTGTAAATCTAAAGAAACAGCATCGATATCAGCATCAGTATGGTGTTCCTCCCCGCAACACAGACTGGAGTCTATTTCTCAATCCGTCTCTCTCTTTTTCTACCTCTTTGACTCAATCTCAATCTCTCCCTCACTCTCACATATATCTCTCCCTCTCTTTCTCTCTCTTTTCTCTCCCCTACTCTCATATATCTCTCTCTCTCTTAGTCTCCCTCACTCTCACATATCGCTCTCCCTCACTCTCACATCTCTCTCTCCCTCTCTTTCTCTCTCTCTCCCTACTCTCACATATCTCTCTATCTCCTAGTCTCCCTCACTCTCACATCTCTCTCTCTCTCTTTCCCCTACTCTCACATATCTCTCTCTCTCTCTCTCTTTCTCTCTCCTAGTCTCCCTCACTCTCACATCTCTCTCTCTCTCTCCCTCTCTTTCTCTCTCTCCCCTACTCTCACATATCTCTCTATCTCTCCTAGTCTCCCTCACTCTCACATCTCTCTCTCTCTCTCTTTCCCCTACTCTCACATATCTCTCTCTCTCTCCTAGTCTCCCTCACTCTCACTCTCTCTCTCTCTCTCTCTCTCTCTCGCTCTCTCTCTCTCTTCTTTCTCTCCCTCAGTCTCACATCTCTCTCCCATCTCTCTCTCTCTCTCTCTCTCTCTCACTCCCTCACTCTCACATATTCTCTCTCTCTCTCTCTCTCTTTCTCTCTCACTATTAAATACTAAATAATATACGATTGTTATTGACCAAAAATAACTTAGAATAAAGCCAAGCAACTTCTGGAAGATAATACAGCATTAAATGTGTATTTATTGTTGATAGATACTGTAGTAGATACTGTAGTAGATACTATACATACTGTAGTAGATACTATACATACTGTAGTAGATACTGTAGTAGATACTGTAGTATATACTATACATACTGTAGTAGATACTGTAGTAGATACTATACATACTGTAGTAGATACTGTAGTAGATACTCTACATACTGTAGTAGATACTATACATACTGTAGTAGATACTGTAGTAGATACTGTAGTAGATACTGTACATACTGTAGTAGATACTATACATACTGTAGTAGATACTGTAGTAGATACTCTACATACTGTAGTAGATACTGTAGTAGATACTGTAGTAGATACTGTAGTAGATACTATACATACTGTAGTAGATACTATACATACTGTAGTAGATACTATAGTAGATACTATACATACTGTAGTAGATACTATACATACTGTAGTAGATACTGTAGTAGATACTGTAGTAGATAGTATACATACTGTAGTAGATACAGTTGTAGATACTATACATACTGTAGTAGATACTGTAGTAGATACTATACATACTGTAGTAGATACTATACATACTGTAGTATATAATATACATACTGTAGTAGATACTGTAGTAGATACTCTACATACTGTAGTAGATACTGTAGTAGATATTGTAGTAGATACTGTAGTAGATACTATACATACTGTAGTAGATACTATACATACTGTAGTAGATACTGTAGTAGATACTGTAGTAGATACTATACATACTGTAGTAGATACTGTACATACTGTAGTAGATACTATACATACTGTAGTACATACTGTAGTAGATACTATACATACTGTAGTACATACTGTAGTAGATACTGTAGTAGATACTATACATATTGTAGTACATACTGTAGTAGATACTATACATACTGTAGTACATACTGTAGTAGATACTGTAGTAGATACTATACATACTGTAGTAGATACTGTAGTAGATACTGTAGTAGATACTATACATACTGTAGTAGATACTGTAGTAGATACTATACATACTGTAGTAGATACTGTAGTAGATACTGTAGTAGATACTATACATACTGTAGTAGATACTGTAGTAGATACTGTAGTAGATACTGTAGTAGATACTATACATACTGTAGTAGATACTGTAGTAGATACTGTAGTAGATACTGTAGTAGATACTATACATACTGTAGTAGATACTGTAGTAGATACTATACACACTGTAGTAGATACTGTAGTAGATACTGTAGTAGATACTGTAGTAGATACTATACATACTGTAGTAGATACTGTAGTAGATACTGTAGTAGCTACTGTAGTAGATACTATACATACTGTAGTAGATACTGTAGTAGATACTGTAGTAGATACTATACATACTGTAGTAGATACTGTAGTAGATACTGTACATACTGTAGTAGATACTGTACATACTGTAGTAGATACTCTACATACTGTAGTAGATACTGTAGTAGATACTATACATACTGTAGTAGATACTGTAGTAGATACTGTAGTACATACTGTAGTACATACTGTAGTAGATACTATACACACTGTAGTACATACTATACATACTGTAGTAGATACTATACATACTGTAGTACATACTATACATACTGTAGTAGAGACTATAGTAGATACTGTAGTACATACTGTAGTAGATACTGTAGTAGATACTGTAGTAGATACTATACATACTGTAGTAGATACTGTAGTAGATACTATGCATACTGTAGTAGATACTGTAGTAGATACTGTAGTAGATACTATACATACTGTAGTAGATACTATACATACTGTAGTAGATACTATACATACTGTAGTAGATACTATACATACTGTAGTACATACTATACATACTGTAGTAGATACTATATAAGGTAGCATTGTTTAAAGTGGCTAGTGATATATTTACATCATTTCCCATCAATTCCCATGATTAAAGTGGCTGGAGTAGAGTCAGTGTCATTGACAGTGTGTTGGCAGTAGCCACTCAATGTTAGTGGTGGCTGTTTAACAGTCTGATGGCCTTGAGATAGAAGCTGTTTTTCAGTCTCTCGGTCCCAGCTTTGATGCACCTGTACTGACCTCGCCTTCTGGATGACAGCGGGGTGAACAGGCAGTGGCTCGGGTGGTTGATGTCCTTGATGATCTTTATGGCCTTCCTGTAGCATCGGGTGGTGTAGGTGTCCTGGAGGGCAGGTAGTTTGCCCCCGGTGATGCGTTGTGCAGACCTCACTACCCTCTGGAGAGCCTTACGGTTGAGGGCGGTGCAGTTGCCATACCAGGCGGTGATACAGCCCGCCAGGATGCTCTCGATTGTGCATCTGTAGAAGTTTGTGAGTGCTTTTGGTGACAAGCTGAATTTCTTCAGCCTCCTGAGGTTGAAGAGGCGCCTTCCTGCTGCTGCGCCTTCCTCACGATGCTGTCTGTGTGAGTGGACCAATTCAGTTTGTCTGTGATGTGTATGCCGAGGAACTTAAAACTTGCTACCCTCTCCACTACTGTTCCATCGATGTGGATGGGGGTGTTCCCTCTGCTGTTTCCTGAAGTCCACAATCATCTCCTTAGTTTTGTTGACGTTGAGTGTGAGGTTATTTTCCTGACACCACACTCCGAGGGCCCTCACCTCCTCCCTGTAGGCCGTCTCGTCGTTGTTGGTAATCAAGCCTACCACTGTTGTGTCGTCCGCAAACTTGATGATTGAGTTGGAGGCGTGCCTGGCCACGCAGTCGTGGGTGAACAGGGAGTACAGGAGAGGGCTCAGAACGCACCCTTGTGGGGCCCCAGTGTTGAGGATCAGCGGGGAGGAGATGTTGTTGCCTACCCTCACCACCTGGGGGCGGCCTGTCAGGAAGTCCCGTACCCAGTTGCACAGGGGCGGGGTCGAGACCCAGGGTCTCGAGCTTGATGACGAGCTTGGAGGGTACTATGGTGTTGAATGCCGAGCTGTAGTCGATGAACAGCATTCTCACATAGGTATTCCTCTTGTCCAGATGGGTTAGGGCAGTGTGCAGTGTGGTTGAGATTGCATCGTCTGTGGACCTATTTGGGCGGTAAGCAAATTGGAGTGGGTCAAGGGTGTCAGGTAGGGTGGAGGTGATATGGTCCTTGACTAGTCTCTCAAAGCACTTCATGATGACGGATGTGAGTGCTACGGGCGGTACTCGTTTAGCTCAGTTACCTTAGCTTTCTTGGGAACAGGAACAATGGTGGCCCTCTTGAAGCATGTGGGAACAGCAGACTGGTATAGGGATTGATTGAATATGTCCGTAAACACACCGGCCAGCTGGTCTGCGCATGCTCTGAGGGCGCGGCTGGGGATGCCGTCTGGGCCTGCAGCCTTGCGAGGGTTAACACGTTTAAATGTCTTACTCACTTTGGCTGTAGTGAAGGAGAGACCGCATGTTTCCGTTGCAGGCCGTGTCAGTGGCACTGTATTGTCCTCAAAGCGGGCAAAAAGTTATTTAGTCTGCCTGGGAGCAAGACATCCTGGTCCGTGACTGGGCTGGGTTTCTTCCTGTAGTCCGTGATTGACTGTAGACCCTGCCACATGCCTCTTGTGTCTGAGCCGTTGAATTGAGATTCTACTTTGTCTCTGTACTGGCGCTTAGCTTGTTTGATAGCCTTGCGGAGGGAATAGCTGCACTGTTTGTATTCAGTCATGTTACCAGACACCTAAAAGCAGTGGTTCGTGCCTTCAGTTTCACACGAATGCTGCCATCAATCCACGGTTTCTGGTTAGGGAATGTTTTAATCGTTGCTATGGGAACGACATCTTCAACGCACGTTCTAATGAACTCGCACACCGAATCAGCGTATTCGTCAATGTTGTTGTCTGACGCAATACGAAACATCTCCCAGTCCACGTGATGGAAGCAGTCTTGGAGTGTGGAGTCAGCTTGGTCGGACCAGCGTTGGACAGACCTCAGCGTGGGAGCTTCTTGTTTTAGTTTCTGTCTGTAGGCAGGGATCAACAAAATGGAGTCGTGGTCAGCTTTTCCGAAAGGGGGGCGGGGCAGGGCTTTATATGCGTCGCGGAAGTTAGAGTAACAATGATCCAGGGTCTTTCCACCCCTGGTTGCGCAATCGATATGCTGATAAAATTTAGGGAGTCTTGTTTTCAGATTAGCCTTGTTAAAACCCCCAGCTACAATGAATGCAGCCTCCGGATAAATCGTTTCCAGTTTGCAGAGAGTTAAATAAAGTTCGTTCAGAGCCATCGATGTGTCTGCTTGGGGGGATATATACGGCTGTGATTATAATCGAAGAGAATTCTCTTGGTAGATAATGCGGTCTACATTTGATTGTGAGGAATTCTAAATCAGGTGAACAGAAGGATTTGAGTTCCTGTATGTTTCTTTCATCACACCATGTCACGTTGGCCATAAGGCATACGCCCCCGCCCGTCTTCTTACCAGAAAGATGTTTGT
This sequence comes from Oncorhynchus tshawytscha, assembly GCF_018296145.1. Lineage (NCBI taxonomy): Eukaryota > Metazoa > Chordata > Actinopteri > Salmoniformes > Salmonidae > Oncorhynchus > Oncorhynchus tshawytscha. The sequence continues at coordinate 44,536 of NW_024608215.1, forward strand.
TTCTGTCTGCGCGATGCGTGGAGAAACCCGCTGGCTGCACCGCTTCGGATAGCGTCGTTCCAGTGAGCCATGTTTCCGTGAAGCAGAGAACGTTACAGTCTCTGATGTCCCTCTGGAATGCTACCCTTGCTCGGATTTCATCAACCTTGTTGTCAAGAGACTGGACATTGGCAAGAAGAATGCTAGGGAGTGGTGCACGATGTGCCCGTCTCCGGAGTCTGACCAGAAGACCGCTTCGTTTCCCTCTTTTCTGAGTCTTTTTTTTTGGGTCGCTGCATGTGATCCACTCCGTTACACTGGTTGTAAGGCAGAACACAGGATCCGCATCGCGAAAAACATATTCTTGGTCGTACTGATGGTGAGTTGACGCTGATCTTATATTCAGTAGTTCTTCTTGGCTGTATGTAATGAAACCTAAGATGACCTGGGGTACTAGTGTAAGAAATAACACGTAAAAAACAAAAAACTGCATAGTTTCCTAGGAACGCGAAGCGAGGCGGCCATCTCTGTCGGCGCCGAATTAGTAGTAATTATAATTATACTGTGCATAATGTAGTAGATACTGTACATGCTGTAGTAGATACTGTAGTAGATACTGTACATACTGTAGTAGATACTGTACATACTGTACATACTGTAGTAGATACTGTAGTAGATACTGTACATACTGTAGTATGGACTATACATACTGTAGTAGATACTGTACATACTGTAATATATACTGTAGTAGATACTGTAGTAGATAGTGTACATACTGTAGTAGATACTGTACATACTGTACATACTGTAGTAGATAGTGTACATACTGTAGTAGATACTGTACATACTGTAGTAGATACTGTACATACTGTAATATATACTGTAGTAGATACTGTAGTAGATACTGTAGTAGATACTGTACATACTGTAGTAGATACTGTACATACTGTACATGCTGTAGTAGATAGTGTACATACTGTAGTAGATACTGTACATACTGTAGTAGATACTGTACATGCTGTAGTAGATACTGTTAAAGAAAATGTAGTGTATGGTGATGATGGAGGTTGGCTTAGTGAACGGATTAATAAATATTGTTTAAGGAATATATTTGGCAATGATTTGAGAGGGAAATTGTCCATGCATACAATATACTGTAATATATACGTTAGTAGATTTCCTTAGAATATACTGCAGTTGATATTGTAGATACTGTAATAGATATGTTAGTAGATTTCTTAAGAATATACTGCAGTTGATATTGTAGATACTGTAATAGTAGTAGATTTCCTACCACACAGAATTAACCCTGTATCCATACGTAATGAATGAGTGAAAAATAGATGTTCACCCATAATAGGCCGAGTTTCTAAAGGAAACTATGAGATCATGTTGCAACGTTGTGTGTTTGTGTGTGTGTGTGTGTGTGTGTGGAGCTATGGTACGCACCGACTTGCTGCTAGAACCCCAGAACATTCTATCAAGTCTCTTCTGCTAGGACCCCAGAACATTCTATCAAGTCTCTTCTGCTATGACCCCAGAACATTCTATCAAGTCTCTTCTGCTAGAACCCCAGAACATTCTATCAAGTCTCTTCTTTAAGAACCCCAGAACATTCTATCAAGTCTCTTCTTTAAGAACCCCAGAACATTCTATCAAGTCTCTTCTGCTAGAACCCCATAACATTCTATCAAGTCTCTTCTTTAAGAACCCCAGAACATTCTATCAAGTCTCTTCTGCTAGAACCCCATAACATTCTATCAAGTCTCTTCTTTAAGAACCCCAGAACATTCTATCAAGTCTCTTCTGCTAGAACCCCATAACATTCTATCAAGTCTCTTCTTCTAGAACCCCAGAACATTCTATCAAGTCTCTTCTTCTAGAACCCCAGAACATTCTATCAAGTCTCTTCTGCTAGGACCCCATAACATTCTATCAAGTCTCTTCTTTAAGAACCCCAGAACATTCTATCAAGTCTCTTCTGCTATGACCCCAGAACATTCTATCAAGTCTCTTCTTCTAGAACCCCAGAACATTCTATCAAGTCTCTTCTGCTATGACCCCAGAACATTCTATCAAGTCTCTTCTTCTAGAACCCCAGAACATTCTATCAAGTCTCTTCTTCTAGAACCCCAGAACATTCTATCAAGTCTCTTCTTCTAGAACCCCAGAACATTCTATCAAGTCTCTTCTGCTAGAACCCCAGAACATTCTATCAAGTCTCTTCTGCTAGAACCCCAGAACATTCTATCAAGTCTCTTCTTCTAGAACCCCATAACATTCTATCAAGTCTCTTCTGCTAGAACCCCAGAACATTCTATCAAGTCTCTTCTGCTAGAACCCCAGAACATTCTATCAAGTCTCTTCTGCTAGAACCCCAGAACATTCTATCAAGTCTCTTCTGCTAGAACCCCAGAACATTCTATCAAGTCTCTTCTTCTAGAACCACATAACATTCTATCAAGTCTCTTCTGCTAGAACCCCAGAACATTCTATTAAGTCTCTTCTTCTAGAACCCCCAAACATTCTAACAAGTGTCTTTGTCAGGTACAGAGGCAGATGAAGGAGTGTTGGGGAGAACTTGTCTTTGACATGACAATAACAACAAGGAAGGAAGATCCTTCGAGAGACCGTGTCAATGTTAAACTTTTTCATGTCTTTGCGGGAGATGTTTTTTTTCCCTTCTTTTTTCAGATATTTTTCAGAAAAGAGCAAAGCTTCACCCTGAGTAAATACGAGAGAGAAACTCAATTTGGATCACCTCATGGGTGGCTAATTCTCCTCTTTATATGGAAAGCTTTTATTCACTGTCTTCTGTTTGTCTGTCCACATATTAAAGACTATATTATGAGCTCATGACCCCCTTCCCAGTGTGTTTCTTGTCTCCAGACGGTGAGACATTTTGATCAAGGGGGATTCGTCCACAGGTAGTCGATATTCTGACAGATTTGCCGAATGTTATGTTATTTTTGACGTGATAGAAACACAAAACTGTTGCAAGAGATGTTATCAGAAAAATACATGTTTTCCTCCGCCTCTGAAGCATGCCTTCACACACACACACACACACACACACACACACACACACACACACACACACACACACACACACACACACACACACACACACACACACACACACACACACACACACACACACACACACACACACACACACACACACACACACACACACACACACACAGACACACACACACACACACACACACACACTTCTCACCGACGACCCCCCCCCCCCCACCCTAACCCACCTACACACACACCGAGGGTGTGAACCTAACATCTAGAGCGCCATGTGTTCTGCTGTGTGACCAGGAGTCTCTCCTGTGAGCCCCTACCCCAGTAGGATTAATTGTGCAGTGAGGTTGAGGCAGCGGAGCAGAGAGCAGCACCTGGCCGTCGTGACACCCTAGATGACCCTATGGAGACACACACACACCCAACTGGGCAATCCACAATCCCACAGACGCCATGTGGCCCGAGAGCTGCAGACACAGAGTCCCTGGGTTTTACAAAGCAGACCGACGGGGACCGTGTGGACAGGAGGCAACTGAGAACGGAGGACCCTGAGTCTATGGAGAGGTAGATTCAGACAGCTGGGATGAGCAAGGAGAGAGAGAGAGAGAGAGACAGAGAGAGAGAGAGAGAGACAGAGAGAGAGAGAGAGAGAGAGAGGGAGACAGAGAGAGAGAGAGAGAGACAGAGAGAGAGAGAGAGAGAGAGGGAGACAGAGAGAGAGAGAGAGAGAGAGAGAGAGAGAGAGAGAGAGAGACAGAGAGACAGAGAGAGAGAGAGAGAGAGAGAGAGAGAGAGAGAGATAGAGAAAGGAAAGCTTTGACTATGTACAGACTCAGTGAGCATTGCCTTGCTATTGAGAAAGGCCGCCGTAGGCAGACATGGCTCTCAAGAGAAGACAGGCTATGTGCTCACTGCCCACAAAATGAGGTGGAAACTGAACTGCACTTCCTAACCTCCTGCCCAATGTATGACCATATTAGAGAGACATATTTCCCTCAGATTACAGAGATCCACAAAGAATTCGAAAACAAATCCAATTTTGAAAAACTCCCATATCTACTGGGTGAAATTCCACAGTGTGCCATCACAGCAGCAAGATTTGTGACCTGTTGCCACGAGAAAAGGGCAACCAGTGAAGAACACACACCATTGTAAATACAACCCATATCTATGCTTATTTATTTTATCTTGTGTCCTTTACCATTTGTACATTGTTAAAACACTGTATATATATATATATATATATATATATATATATATATATATATATATATATATATATATATATATATGACATTTGTAATGTCTTTATTGTTTTGAAACTTCTGTATGTGTGATGTTTACTGTTAATTTTTATTGTTTATTTCACTTTATATATTCACTTTATATATTATCTACCTCACTTGCTTTGGCAATGTTAACACATGTTTCCCATGCCAATAAAGCCCTTGAATTGAATTGAATTGAATTGAGAGAGACAGCGAGAGAGAGAGAGACAGAGACAGCGAGAGAGAGAGAGACAGAGAGAGAGAGAGAGAGAGAGAGAGAGACAGAGACAGCGAGAGAGAGAGAGACAGAGAGACAGAGAGAGAGAGAGAGAGAGAGAGAGACAGAGAGACAGAGAGACAGAGAGAGAGACAGAGAGACAGAGAGAGAGAGACAGAGAGAGAGAGAGACATAGAGAGAGAGACAGAGACAGTGAGAGAGAGAGACAGAGAGAGAGAGACAGAGACAGCGAGAGAGAGAGAGACAGAGAGAGAGAGAGACAGAGAGAGAGAGACAGAGAGAGAGACAGAGAGAGAGAGAGAGAGAGAGACAGAGAGAGAGACAGCGAGTCAGAGAGAGAGAGACAGAGAGAGAGACAGAAACAGAGAGAGAGAGAGAGAGAGAGACAGAGAGAGAGACAGAAACAGAGAGTGACAGAGAGAGCACCTATATCTTATGCACAGCACAGATTCTGTCAGACCTGGGCCCTGACAGTAAATCTCAGTAAGACCAAAATAATGGTGTTCCAAAAAAGGTCCAGTCACCAGGACCACAAATACAAATTCCATCTAGACACTGTTGCCCTAGAGCACACAAAAAACTATACATACCTTGTCCTAAACATCAGCGCCACAGGTAACTTCCACAAAGCTGTGAACGATCTGAGAGACAAGGCAAGAAGGGCATTCTATGCCATCAAAAGGAACATAAATTTCAACATACCAATTAGGATTTGGATAAAAATACTTGAATCAGTCATAGAGCCCATTGCCCTTTATGGTTGTGAGGTCTGGGGTCCGCTCACCAACCAATACTTCACAAAATCTGACAAACACCAAATTGAGACTCTGCACGTAGAATTCTGCCAAAAATATCCTCAGTGTACAACGTAGAACACCAAATAATGCATGCAGAGCAGAATTAGGCCGATACCCAATAATTATCAAAATCCAGAAAAGAGCCGTTAAATTCTATAACCACCTAAAAGGAAGCGATTCCCAAACCTTCCATAACAAAGCCATCACCTACAGAGAAATGAACCTGGAGAAGAGTCCCCTAAGCAAGCTGGTCCTGTTCACAAATACAAACACACCCTACAGAGCCCCAGGACAGCAGCACAATTAGACCCAACCAAATCATGAGAAAACAAAAAGATAATTATATATATATATTTATGCTTATTTATTTTATCTTGTGTCCTTTACCATTTGTACATTGTTAAAACACTGTATGTATATATAATATGACATTTGTAATGTCTTTATTGTTTTGAAACTTCTGTATGTGTGATGTCTACTGTTAATTTTTATTGTTCATTTCACTTTATATATTATCTACCTCACTTGCTTTGGCAATGTTAACACATGTTTCCCATGCCAATAAAGCCCTTGAATTGAATTTTATTGAATTGAGAGACAGAGAGAGACAGAGACAGAGAGAGACAGAGAGAGAGAGAGAGACAGAGAGAGAGACAGAAACAGAGAGACAGAGAGAGAGAGAGATAGAGAGAGACAGAGAGAGAGAGCGACAGAGACAGGGAGAGAGAGAGAGAGAGTTAGAGATAGACACAGAGAGGCAGAGAGAGAGAGACAGAGACAGAGAGAGATACCTATACATACCTTGGCCTAAACATCAGCACCACAGGTAACTTCCACAAAGCTGTGAACGATCTGAGAGACAAGGCAAGAAGGGCATTCTATGCCATCAAAAGAAACATAAATTTCAACATACCAATTAGGATTTGGCTAAAAATACTTGAATCAGTCATAGAGCCCATTGCCCTTTATAGTTGTGAGGTCTGGGGTCCGCTCACCAACCAAGACTTCACAAAATGGGACAAACACCAAATTGAGACTCTGCACGCAGAATTCTGCAAAAATATCCTCCGTGTACAACGTAGAACACCAAATAATGCATGCAGAGCAGAATTAGGCCGATACCCACTAATTATCAAAATCCAGAAAAGAGCTGTTAAATTCTACAACCACCTAAAAGGAAGCGATTCACAAACCTTCCACAACAAAGCCAATCACCTACAGAGAGATGAACCTGGAGAAGAGTTCCCTAAGCAAGCTGGTCCTGGGGCTCTGTTCACAAACACAAACACACACTACAGAGCCCCAGGACAGCAGCACAATTAGACCCAACCAAATCATGAGAAAACCAAAAGATAACTACTTAACACATTGGAAAGAATTAACAAAAAAACAGAGTAAACTAGAATGCTATTTGGCCCTACACAGAGAGTACACAGCGGCAGAATACCTGACCACTGTGACTGACCCAAAATTAAGGAAAGCCTTGACTATGTACAGACTCAGTGAGCATAGCCTTGCTATTGAGAAAGGCCACCGTAGGCAGACATGGCTCTCAAGAGAAGACAGGCTATGTGCTCACTGCCCACAAAATGAGGTGGAAACTGAGCTGCACTTCCTAACCTCCTGCCCAATGTATGACCATATTAGAGAGACATATTTCACTCAGATTACACAGATCCACAAAGAATTCGAAAACAAATCCAATTTTGAAAAACTCCCATATCTACTGGGTGAAATTCCAGTGTGCCATCACAGCAGCAAGATTTGTGACCTGTTGCCACGAGAAAAGGGCAACCAGTGAAGAACAAACACCATTGTAAATAAACCCATATTTATGCTTATTTATTTTATCTTGTGTCCTTTAACCATTTGTACATTGTTAAAACACTGTATATATATATAATATGACATTTGTAATGTCTTTACTGTCTTGAAACTTCTGTATGTGTAATATTTACTGTTAATTTTTGTTGTTTTTCACTTTATATATTCACTTTGTATGTTGTCTACCTCACTTGCTTTGGCAATGTTAACACATGTTTCCCATGCCAATAAAGCCCTTGAATTGAAAATTGAATTGAGAGACAGAGAGAGACAGAGAGACAGAGACAGAGAGAGACAGATAGAGAGAGCGACAGAGACGGGGAGAGAGAGAGAGAAAGAGAGAGAGATAGAGACAGAGAGGCAGAGAGGCAGAGAGGCAGAGAGGCAGAGAGAGAAAGGATGTGACGTATGGTGACGATGGAGGTTGGCTCAATGTTTAAGGAATATTCGCATGAACAGATTGTACGTCACTGTAATAGTGTCAAATGAGCATTACCTACAGGACATTACATACAGGACATTACCTACAGGACATTACATACAGGACATTACCTACAGGACATTACCTACAGGACATTATCCTCAGGATATTACATACAGGACATTATCCTCAGGACATTACCTACAGGACCTACAGGACATTACCTACAGGACATTATCCTCAGGACATTACCTACAGGCCATTATTCCTACAGGACATTACCTACAGGACATTAGCTACAGGACATTAGCTACAGGACATTAGCTACAGGACATTACCTACAGGCCATTACATACAGGACATTATCCTAGGCTAAAGGACATTAGCTACAGGACATTACCTACAGGACATTAGCTACAGGACATTAGCTACAGGACATTACCTACAGGACATTAGCTACAGGACATTACCTACAGGACATTACCTACAGGACATTAGCTACAGGACATTACCTACAGGACATTACCTACAGGACATTACCTACAGGACATTACATACAGGACCTACAGGACATTAGCTACAGGACATTACCTACAGGACATTACCTACAGGACATTACCTACAGGACATTACCTACAGGACATTAGCTACAGGACCTACAGGACATTAGCTACAGGACATTTAGGACTACAGGGCTACAGGACATTAGCTACAGGACATTACTACAGGACATTAGCTACAGGACATTAGCTACAGGACATTACCTACAGGACATTATACAGGACATTAGCTACAGGACATTAGCTACAGGACATTAGCTACAGGACATTACCTACAGGACATTACCTACAGGACATTAGCTACAGGACATTACCTACAGGACATTAGCTACAGGACATTACCTACAGGACATTACCTACAGGACATTAGCTACAGGACATTACCTACAGGACATTACCTACAGGACATTACCTACAGGACATTACCTACAGGACATTAGCTACAGGACATTAGCTACAGGACATTACCTACAGGACATTAGCTACAGGACATTACCTACAGGACATTACCTACACCTACAGGACATTAGCTACAGGACATTACCTACAGGACATTAGCTACAGGACATTACCTACAGGACATTACCTACAGGACATTACAGGACATTAGCTACAGGACATTACCTACAGGACATTAGCTACAGGACATTACCTACAGGACATTACCTACAGGACATTTACAGGACATTACTACAGGACATTACCTACAGGACATTACCTACAGGACATTACCTACAGGACATTAGGACCTACAGGACATTAGCTACAGGACATTACCTACAGGACATTACCTACAGGACATTACAGGACCTACAGGACATTACCTACAGGACATTACCTACAGGACATTACCTACAGGACATTTACCATTACCTACAGGACATACCTACAGGACATTGCCTACAGGACTACAGGACATTACCTACCTACAGGACATTACCTACAGGACATTACCTACAGGACATTACCTACAGGACATTACCTACAGGACATTACCTACAGGACATTACCTACAGGACATTACCTACAGGACATTACCTACAGGACATTAGCTACAGGACATTACCTACAGGACATTACCTACAGGACATTAGCTACAGGACATTACCTACAGAGACATTACCTACAGGACATTA
>NW_024608216.1:5000-25000 GCF_018296145.1 Oncorhynchus tshawytscha
AAAATTTTGAGAGGAATGGAAGATTCGATATAGGCCGATAGTTTTTTATATTTTCTGGGTCAAGGTTTGGCTTTTTCAAGAGAGGCTTTATTACTGCCACTTTTAGTGAGTTTGGTACACATACGGTGGATAGAGAGACATTTATTATGTTCAACATAGGAGGGCCAAGCACAGGAAGCAGCTCTTTCAGTAGTTTAGTTGGAATAGGGTCCAGTATGCAGCTTGAAGGTTTAGAGGCCATGATTATTTTCATCATTGTGTCAAGCGATATAGTACTAAAACACTTGAGTGTCTCTCTTGATCCTAGGTCTTGGCAGAGTTGTGCAGACACAGGACAACTTTCAGAACATCAGCTGCCTGGATTTGGGTGAAGGAGAAGCGGAGGGGGGGTTGGGCAAGTTGCTGCAGGTGGTGCTGAGATGTTGGACGAGGTAGGGTTAGCCAAGTGGAAAGCATGGCCAGCCGTGGAAAAATTCTTATTGAAATTATCTTCTATCATAGATTTATCGGTGGTGACAGTGTTTCCTAGCCCCAGTGCAGTGGGCAGCTGGGAGGAAGTGCTCTTATTCTCCATGGACTTTACTGTGTCCCAAAACTTTTTGGAATTAGTGCTATAGGAAGCAAATTTTTGCTTGAAAAAACTAGCCTTAGCTTTCTTAACTGACTGAGTATATTGGTTGCATGTCGTGGGGGCTATTCGATGCTAATGCAGAACGCCACAGGATGATTTTGTGCTGGTCAAGGGCAGTCAAGTCTGGGGTTAACCAAGGGCTATATCTGTTCCTGGTTCTAAATGTTTTGAATGGGGCATGCTTATTTAAGATGGTGAGGAAAGCACTTTTGAACAGCAACCAGGCATCCACTACTGATGGGATGAGGTCCATATCCTTCCAGGATACCCGGGCCAGGTCGATTAGAAAGGCCTGCTCGCTGAAGTGTTTCAGGGAGCGTTTGACAGTGATGAGGGGTGGTCCTCTGACCGTGGACCCAGTACGCACGCAGGCAATGATCGCTGAGATCCTGGTTGAAGACAGCAGAGGTGTATTTAGAGGGCAGGTTGGTCCTGGTAGGTTCCTTGATGATTTGTGTGAGATTGAGGGCATCTAGCTTGGATTGTAGGATGGCTCGGGTGTTAAGCATGTCCAAGTTTAGTCACCTGACAGTACGAACTCTGGGCGGGGGCGATCAATTCACATATGGTGTCCAGGGCAGGGGGGGTCTATAACAAGCGGCAACGGTGAGAGACTTGTTTCTGGAAAGTAGAAGCTCAAATTGTTTGGGCACAGACCTGGATAGTAGGACAGAACTCTGCAGGCTATCTCTGCAGTAGATTGCAACTCTGCCCCCTTTGGCAGTTCTATCTTGTCGGAAAACATTATAGTTAGGGATGGAGATTTCAGGATTGTTGTTGGCCTTCCTAAGCCAGGATTCAGAAACGGCTAGGACATCCGGGTTGGCAGAGTGTGCTAAAGCAGTGAAGCAGTGAATAAACTTAGGGAGGAGGCTTCTAATGTTAACATGCATGAAACCAATGCTTTTACGATTACAGAAGTCAACATTTGAGAGCGCCTGGGGAATGGGAGTGATGCTGGGGGCTGCAGGGCCTGGGTTAACCTCTACATCACCAGAGGAACAAAGGAGGATTAGGATAAGAGGACAGCTATTACTGTCCCTTCCTGTAGTGACTGTCAACATTAGATCAGACAGAAGCTAAGTTTGATTTCAAATCATTCCAGAATGTTGGAATATAATAAGCTAATAGTTTTCCAGACACTAGCTAAGTTTGATTTCAAATCATTCCAGAATGTTGGAATTTAATAAGCTAATAGTTTTCCAGTCAGGACTTTTGATGAGACCGGAATAGTTCTTCCTATATTTTTTTTATGAGAGTACTTCAACAATAATATTAAAATGTTTTGTGAGTCAACTGAGGTCATTTTCTGGGACAAAATCTAGTGTAACATGCACGGTAGTTTTTTGTTGAACTGACATTGTATTGGACTTAATCCAATGAAATATGTTACATAGCCCTACCCTACCCATTTCCTACCCATTCCCTACCCACATCCTACCCATATCCATACCCATACCCTACCCATACCCTACCCATACCCTACCCATACCCTACCCCTACCCATACCCTACCCATATCCTACCCCTACCCATACCCTACCCATACCCTACCCATACCCTACCCCTACCCCTACCCATACCCTACCCATACCCTACCCATATCCAACCCATATCCTACCCTAACCCTACCCACATCATACCCTACCCCTACCCCTACACTACCCTACCCCTACCCTACCCATACCCTACCCCTACCAATACCCTACCCCTACCTACCCATACCCTACCCCTACCCCATACCCTACCCTACCCATACCCTACCCCTACCCTACCCCTACCCATACCCATACCCTACCCCTACCCTACCCTACCCTACCCTACCCCTACCCCTACCCTACCCATACCCTACCCCTACCAATACCCTACCCCTACCTACCCATACCCTACCCCTACCCCATACCCTACCCATATCCATACCCATATCCATACCCATACCCTACCCATACCCTACCCCCTACCCATACCCTACCCCTACACTACCCTACCCATACCCTACCCATACCCTACCCCTACCAATACCCTACCCCTACCTACCCATACCCTACCCCTACCCCATACCCTACCAATATCCTACCCATACCCTACCCATACCCTACCCCTACCCCATACCCTACCCATACCCTACCCCTACCAATACCCTACCCCTACCTACCCATACCCTACCCCTACCCCATACCCTACCCATATCCTACCCATACCCTACCCCTATCCTACCCATACCCTACCCCTCCCCATACCCTACCCATATCCTACCCATACCCTACCCCCAGCAATGTATTGATATATCTAGACTCACTAACACATGCAACACATTGGGTGGATTAGCCTAAATTTAAACTACTAACAAAAACTACTAAAATAGCGTTCTCTACTTAGACCTAGCCTGAGAGAGAACCTGCAGCACAGAATATCCTATCCATGGTCTTCCAATACAACTGGCTGCAGCTGCTCCTGTTGCCAATAAGGAAGGTTCAGGTTCAGATGTCAGGGGTTAAGGGTCAGAGCCCTGGGCACAGTTGTGTGAAGACTCTGAGGAGTAGATACCACCAAATATATCACCTCAGTGGCTATAGTATATAGACAGCAACATACAACAATGGTTCAAATAGCCCGCTGCAGCTAGGGTTAGGGGTTAGGGGTTAGGGTTAGGGGTTAGGGGTTAGGGGTTAGGGGTTAGGGGAACTTGGATTTTGAATAGTACTGAATTGTGTGCCCCCACAAGGTTAGTTGTACAAGACTGTGTGTGTGTGTGTTAATTATAAGACACACTCTCTCTCTATCTCTCTGTTCTCTTTGTTTAGTTATATGAGCTGTTTCTGTTAAAACCCAAAATCTTCAATCAATCAATGCTTCAATGCCTCCCATGTTCAACCAGAAAGACAACATGACAGCGTAACAACAGGTTCTACTCCCCTTCCACCGTTTCTTGCTCTGTTGCTGTGGGCTTCTGGACCGTTGAAGTAGGTGCCCATGACCCACCACATCTCCACCACTTGACAGTCTTGAAAACCTTCACCTGGTGTTCTGTGAGGTTACAGACAGTCCTTCACCTGGTGGTCTGTGAGGTTACAGACAGTCCTTCACCTGGTGGTCTGTGAGGTTACAGACAGTCCTTCACCTGGTGGTCTGTGAGGTTACAGACAGTCCTTCACCTGGTGGTCTGTGAGGTTACAGACAGTCCTTCACCTGGTGTTCTGTGAGGTTACAGACAGTCCTTCACCTGGTGGTCTGTGAGGTTACAGACAGTCCTTCACCTGGTGGTCTGTGAGGATACAGACAGTCCTTCACCTGGTGGTCTGTGAGGTTACAGACAGTACTTCACCTGGTGGTCTGTGAGGATACAGACAGTCCTTCACCTGGTGGTCTGTGAGGTTACAGACAGTCCTTCCCCTGGTGGTCTGTGAGGTTACAGACAGTACTTCACCTGGTGGTCTGTGAGGTTACAGACAGTCCTTCACCTGGTGGTCTGTGAGGTTACAGACAGTCCTTCACCTGGTGGTCTGTGAGGTTACAGACAGTCCTTCACCTGGTGGTCTGTGAGGTTACAGACAGTCCTTCACCTGGTGGTCTGTGAGGTAACAGACAGTCCTTCACCTGGTGGTCTGTGAGGTTACAGACAGTTCTTCACCTGGTGGTCTGTGAGGTTACAGACAGTTCTTCACCTGGTGGTCTGTGGTGTCACAGACAGTCCTCCACCTTGTGGTCTGTGGTGTTACAGACAGTCCTTCACCTGGTGGTCTGTGAGGTTACAGACATAGCAGGGGGCGGTCTGTGGTGTTACAGACATAGCAGGGGGCGGTCTGTGGTGTTACAGATATAGCAGGGGGTGGTCTGTGGTGTTACAGACATAGCAGGGGGCGGTCTGTGGTGTTACAGACATAGCAGGGGGCGGTCTGTGGTGTTACAGATATAGCAGGGGGTGGTCTGTGGTGTTACAGACATAGCAGGGGGCGGTCTGTGGTGTTACAGATATAGCAGGGGGCGGTCTGTGGTGTTACAGACATAGCAGGGGGCGGTCTGTGGGCAAACCAGACAACAGAAGAATTTATTTTTTAGATGATCTCCTTCCAGCTGAACTGATGGTCCGGCATCAAACCATAGAAGCCCATTGGCAGCGATTGGGTGCAGAGTTATAGCGGAGTCAGGCGCAGGACACAGGAATTCAGCAACATAACTGAGTTTACTCAAAATATCAAGCAAATTTCCAAATAGGAACATACAAAAACACTAGCACAAAGCACAACCACTAACAACGCAAACAATCACGGACAGAACAGGAATGTATGCCAGAGGGTTAAATAAGGAACGTGATATGTAATAGAAACCAGGTGTGTGTGTGTGTAATACAGACAAAACGAAGCGAAACTGAAACATGGATCGATGGTGACTAGAAAGCCGGTGACTTCGACCCCCGAACACCACCCCAACAAGGAGCCGAACACCACCCGAACAAGGAGCCGAACACCACCCGAACAAGGAGCCGAACACCACCCGAACAAGGAGCCGAACACCACCCGAACAAGGATCCGAACACCACCCGAACAAGGATCCGAACACCACCCGAACAAGGAGCCGAACACCACCCGAACAAGGAGCCGAACACCACCCGGACAAGGAGCCGAACACCACCCGAACAAGGAGCCGAACACCACCCGAACAAGGAGCCGAACACCACCCGAACAAGGAGCCTAACACCACCCGAACAAGAGCCGAACAACACCCGAACAAGGAGCCTAACACCACCCGAACAAGGAGCCGAACACCACCCGGACAAGGAGCCGAACACCACCCGGACAAGGAGCCGAACACCACCCGAACAAGGAGCCGAACACCACCCCAACAAGGAGCCGAACACCACCCGAACAAGGAGCCGAACACCACCCGAACAAGGAGCCGAACACCACCCCAACAAGGAGCCGAACACCACCCGAACAAGGAGCCTAACACCACTCGAACAAGGAGCCGAACACCACCCCAACAAGGAGCCGAACACCACCCGAACAAGGAGCCGAACACCACCCCAACAAGGAGCCGAACTCCACCCGAACAAGGAGCCGAACACCACCCCAACAAGGAGCCGAACTCCACCCGAACAAGGAGCCGAACACCACCCCAACAAGGAGCCGAACACCACCCGAACAAGGAGCCGAACACCACCCCAACAAGGAGCCGAACTCCACCCGAACAAGGAGCCGAACTCCACCCGAACAAGGAGCCGAACACCACCCCAACAAGGAGCCGAACACCACCCAGACAAGGAGCCTAACACCACTCGAACAAGGAGCCGAACACCACCCGAACAAGGAGCCGAACTCCACCCGAACAAGGAGCCGAACTCCACCCGAACAAGGAGCCGAACTCCACCGGAACAAGGAGCCGAACTCCACCGGAACAAGGAGCCGAACTCCACCGGAACAAGGAGCCGAACTCCACCCGAACAAGGAGCCGAACTCCACCCGAACAAGGAGCCGAACACCACCCGAACAAGGAGCCGAACACCACCCCAACAAGGAGCCGAACTCCACCCGAACAAGGAGCCGAACACCACCCCAACAAGGAGCCGAACTCCACCCGAACAAGGAGCCGAACACCACCCCAACAAGGAGCCGAACACCACCCGAACAAGGAGCCGAACACCACCCCAACAAGGAGCCGAACTCCACCCGAACAAGGAGCCGAACTCCACCCGAACAAGGAGCCGAACACCACCCCAACAAGGAGCCGAACACCACCCAGACAAGGAGCCTAACACCACTCGAACAAGGAGCCGAACACCACCCGAACAAGGAGCCGAACTCCACCCGAACAAGGAGCCGAACTCCACCCGAACAAGGAGCCGAACTCCACCGGAACAAGGAGCCGAACTCCACGGAACAAGGAGCCGAACTCCACCGGAACAAGGAGCCGAACTCCACCGGAACAAGGAGCCGAACTCCACCCGAACAAGGAGCCGAACTCCACCCGAACAAGGAGCCGAACTCCACCCGAACAAGGAGCCGAACTCCACCCGAACAAGGAGCCTAACACCACCCGAACAAGGAGAAGGGCCGACTTCGGCGGAAGTCGTGACACCCATCTTCATTGTTGGTGACAAAATAATGTAATTTGAGACGTCAACAATTCTTCCATTGACCTTAATTTGAGTGGATGAAGAAAAATAAACGGATCCAAAGACTAACATAATTTTTTTTATATTTGAGAGCATCAAATATGTCATGTTTGAGTAGCCCACCATCAGTCCACCTCCTCTTCTCACTCCACCTCCTGGAGCAACACCTTCCTGTGAGATTCCTATGGCAGTCTGTGTGTGTGTCGCACCCCAGCCTCCGGTTCGTTTCCTCTTCACGTCCCAGTTCCCAGGCCCGGGGATCCTCCCCTCTTTGACCCACTACTCCCACACGGATCACTGCTTACTCCCCACAATTCCTCACAGGTCCTTGATCTCAGGTCCCATTCCCAGCACCGGTCCCCTCCGTTCAGGTCCATGCTTTAGACAACCCAGGCTTTATAGAGACTACCCAACCTCCCAGGCTTTATAGAGACGACCCAACCTCCCAGGCTTTATAGAGACTACCTAACCTCCCAGGCTTTATAGAGACAACCTAACCTCCCAGGCTTTATAGAGACGACCCAACCTCCCAGGCTTTATAGAGACGAACCAACCTCCCAGGCTTTATAGAGACGACCCAACCTCCCAGGTTTATAGAGACAACCTAACCTCCCAGGTTTATAGAGACGAACCAATCTCCCAGGTTTATAGAGACGAACCAATCTCCCAGGTTTATAGAGACGACCCATCCTCCCAGGTGTTATAGAGGACACCCAGCCTCCCAGGTGTTATAGGGGACACCCAGCCTCCCAGGTGTTACAGAGGACTCCCAGGTGTTATAGAAGACCCCCAGCCTCCCAGGTGTTACAGAGGACACCTAGCTTTCCAGGTGTTATAGAGGCCACCCAGCCTCCCAGGTGTTATAGAGGACACCCAGCTTCCCAGGTGTTATAGAGAACACCCAGCCTCCCAGGTGTTATAGAGGACACCCAGCCTCCCAGGTGTTATAGAGGACAGACAGCCTCCCAGGTGTTATAGAGGCCACCCAGCCTCCCAGGTGTTATAGAGGCCACCCAGCCTCCCAGGTGTTATAGAGGCCACCCAGCCTCCCAAGTGTTATAGAGGCCACCCAGCCCACCAGACAAACCAGGTAAGGTGACCTGGCTCCGCCCTCTCCCCCTGTACTTCCTGGTGGTGTGAGTCAATCAGGAAGTTGGTTTACATCCTTCTCCTCAATATGATATTTGATAAATGATGGAGTTGTTGTGGGAATGAAATGTGGTAGAGAAATGTTGTGTTTCATATCTGACTAACCTTTAATAGTTGCACAACTAAGCATCCATGAAAGGCCTTAATGTCCATTGCCAATGGTGATATGTGAGAAAGATAACTAAATACAGAAGTTGCTTAATAAATGCATTATTTTGATGTCATGTTTTAACATGTAGAAGCCTAATGTGGTTACCCACCTAGGGGAGGGAGGTAGCCTAGTGGTTAGAGCATTGTATTAATAAACGAAAAGTTGCAAGAATATTATTGGTAAGGGGAGAAATAGTGCAATAATGAGGATGAATCAATTTAACTACTAGATTATGAGTGTCTGAAAGTGGATTTTAATTGACATACTGAACAAAAATATATACGAAACATGTACAGTGTTGGTCCCATGTTTTTAAAACTGAAATAAAAGATGCCAGAAATGTTCCACACGCACAAATAGCTTATTTCCCATGTGTAACTGTGTTGTTTGTGTCACACTGCTTTGCTTTATCTTGGCCATGTCACAGTTGTAAATGAGAACTTGTTCTCAACTGGCCAACCTGGTTAAATAAAGGTGAAATAAAAAATAAATGTATCTCAGATTTTGTGCACAAATGAGATGCCACCCCTCTTACTGAGCATTTCTCCTATGCCAAGATAATCCATCCACCTGACAGGTGTGGCATATCAAGAAGCTGTTTAAACAGCATGCTCATTACACAGGTGTACCTTGTGCTGGGGATAATAAAAGGCCACTCTAAAACGTGCATTTTTGTCACACAAAACAATGCCACAGGGAGTGTGCAATTGGCATGATGAATGCAGGAATGTCCACCAGAGCTGTTTACAGAAAATGTACAATAGTTTTCATTTATCTTCCATAAGCTGCCTGCAACATCCGTTTTAGAGGATTTGGTAGTACTTCCATCCAGCCTCACAACCGCAGACAGTGTGTATGGCAAGTGGTTTGCTGCTGTTGACATTGTGAACAGAGTGCCCGATGGTTACGATTATGGTATGGGCAGGCATAAGCTACATACAATGAACACAATTGCTTTTTATCGATTGCAATTTTAATGCACAGAGATACCGTGATGAGATCCTGAGGCCCATTGTCGTGCTATTTATCCGCCGCCATCACCTCATGTTTCAGCATGATAACGCAAGGCCCCATGTCGCAAGGATCTGTACACAATTCCTGGAAGCTGAAAATGTCTCAGTTCTTCAATGGCTTGCATACACACCAGACACGTCACCCATTGAGCATGTTTGGGATGCTCTGGATCAACATATACGACAGTGTATTCCAGTTCCCGCCAATATAAAGCAACTTCTCATGGCCATTGAAGAGGAGTGGGACAACATACCACAGGCCACAATCAACAGCCTGATCAACTCCATGTGAAGGAGATGTATAGCACTACATGAGGAAACATGTGGGCACACCAGATACCCGACTGGTGTTCTGATCCATGCCCCCTACCTTTTTTACAGGTATTTGTGACCAACAGATGCATATCTCTATTCCCAGTGTAACGGCTGTGAAACGGCTAGCTAGTTAGCGGTGGAGCGCGCTAAACGGCTAGCTAGTTAGCGGTGGTGCGCGCTAAACAGCTAGCTAGTTAGCGGTGGTGCGCGCTAAACGGCTAGCTAGTTAGCGGTGGAGCGCGCTAAACGGCTAGCTAGTTAGCGGTGGTGCGTGCTAAATAGCGTTTCAATCGGTGACGTCACTTGCTCTGAGACCTTGAAGTAGTGGTTCCCCTGGAGCGATGGGTAACGATGCTTCGTGGGTTGTCAGTTGTTGATGTGTGCAGAGGGTCCCTGGTTCACGCCCCGGGTATGGGCGAGGGGACGGTCTAAAGTTATACTGTTACACCAGTCATGTGAAATCCATAGATTAGGGCCTAATTCATTCATTTAAATTGACTGATTTCCCTATATGAACTGTAACTCAGTAAAATCTTAATTGTTGAGCTTCTATTTTTGTTCAGTATAAGTCACAAGCTGCTAATGACATTAATTAAGTTGAATTGATTAAACTAATAAATATAAAGTAATCTATTCCAAGCCTGATGGTTATTACAGGTGACACATGCCAAATGATCCACTATGTTCCACTATGAGCAGGGATTGAATCATTTTTCTAGTTGGGTGCGCTGGTCGAATTTGACACACAATTTTTTTATTTTTATTTTAAATACAAATAAATCAAATCAAAACGGTGTCTGCCCTGCCCTCACTGTGGCCTGCTGCTGTGATGAGCAATCCACTCTCCTCTACCGCCATGGCCTCGAGAAAAAAGGAATATATGTTCGTATAAGTTTCAAAATGCAATTGTAGGAAAAACACAGCTTCGAAGCTTCGTCCTCTTCTCCCTGTCAAAGAGAGGAGGGTTTCCGCTTTCCGTAGGTATAATCTTCAACTCTCAATATTCAGCTCAATAGCAACTATTTTACAACGGAGATATTTTATACAACTTTGAGAGATGGAGGGGCACATGTGCACCTGTCATAGGCATATAGGTCTCATGGGTAGTAGACTACAAGTGCAACGTATTTTTAGTACATTACATTTACTGTTGGATGAATACATTACTATTATGTTTTGAGTCAGCGATCTAGTTAATGTGTTTTGAGTTTCCACTTCCTCGGGTGTTGAACCCCTAATTAATTGTCGGTTTGCACGGTGATGAGGGCTAGTGTTGATGAAATGCCAGGACCGAATTCTTGTCCCAGTCCTCCACTGATTATAAGAATGGTCAGATTGATAAAAACGGGAAAGGATCTGAGGCATTTATGTTGCTTACTACTCATAACAACTCAAGGTCCGGAAATTATTTTATAAATTACACCCCACTAGGACGCACTGTTGTGGCGCACTAAACACTCAGATAAAATATTTATTGGAATAAGATACAATTGAGAAAATAACAGCAATGGAATGGAAAGCATGTAAAAGTATCCTATCGATGGCAAAATCCATGCATTCTGTGTAATTGCACCAGCTCTCACTGAAGACAAATCTGTATAGCGCCTGGTATAGCAGAACCGGTGAGAGGGGGAAGGTAGCCCAGACAAGTTGGAAAGAAAAAGTTTCACTTTTTGGGTAACCCTTTTCAGTAGCACATGGAAGAAGGAGGGGTCTGAGCCGAGTGGAAGAATAGAACTTCAGGACAGACAGAATGGGTGGGAAACGGGGCTCAGATTTCAGCTTGACAGGGGGTAAGGGGCCGGACTGATATTTGGGAATATACAAAAATTCATTGAAGGCAACGGACACATAAAACTGCAGTGCCTGATCTGACGCAGGTCGGTACTACATTTCTGGAGGGGTCTGGATTCCCCATTGGTTTTTTTTTTTTTTTGTAAGGTGGTTGAATGTATGGTTCGGCTGTGTAACTGGGAACACACACACACACACACAAAGAGAGAAGTCCACTCCTTTCGTCCTTACTTTTTCTTCTCCCCCAAAAGGCCCTGCATGTCTAACATTTAGACATGTTTAGCTTTGTGGATTCGAGGACTGTACTGCTACTTGTAGCAACCCAAGTCGTTCTATTAGCTGTTGTCAAATGTCAGGACGAAGACCGTAAGTGGCTTTTTTTCTTCCCAAAAATATTTCTTCGAAAAAAGTTTATGAAAATACTTGAAATGCTAAATTAACTGAAACAGATGACCAAATTCAACTTTTGAGAACTTTTATACTTGTGGGGGGGGTATATCACTGGCAATAAGTCACATATATTTGGGATACACTGTGAATCGCATATGTATGTTATATTTAATTGTTGGTCATTGTTTTTCTGCTTGAGCAATTGTATTCACCGTTACACAAAGGATATGCGCGATTATTCCCATTCCACAAAGCCAGGGAAAGGTGTGGGGATAGATAAGGGAAAGGTGTCTTGAGAGCCTAATTGCTTATATTCAAATTGCACTTTCGATTGCAAAGCTGTGAATGTCACAAGTTATAACCAATTTACAACTATCGTAGATCAATGGGATTCCAATGATGTGCGTAAAAGTGATGGACTTGATCTTGAGTTGCTGACTCTTTTCATATTGTTGATCCAAGTGCAGTAAGGTAATTTGATATAGCCAGTGAAGAATGTGCTGTTGAAGATTCTCGGAAATTCTACTATATGCCATACAGATCGGGGTACTCTGGTAAGGTAGAGGATTCAGCAGCTCTCCGCAAGCTATCCAATCTTCCCCGCGATCCGCCACCCGCCCTCCTCTCACAAGTTGCGCTGCCGCTGGGCTAAACACCTGCGGGTACTTTTGCAAACATTCCGAGAGCGCTTTGACAGCACTCAACTTTATTCATTTTGAGACAGACTGTGGGGACCAAAACAAACGACGAGACCAAGAAAAGGTGGTCAGCCTCAAAGGCCTGTGTGTGAAAAGAGTTAACATTCCATTCCTGTCAGAGGCAATTCCAGGCGTGTTGGACTCGGAACGGTGGAACGGTGGAACGTAACGAAAATCTATTTATGTGCCGAAACCTGGGAATTATTATATGAATATCTTAATAACACGATTACCATATCATAAACCGCCACACATGACCCTAATATTCTGATATCCCGATTATATGCCACTTAAATCCCTCCCTATACCCATTGGCCACATTTAAGAAGCGATATTGAGACTTGGCGTGACAACCAATTCAATCGATTTAAATTGAACAAAATGAATAGATGATTTATTTTAAATATTGTATCCTATTTATGGAGAAAGTTTAGGAGACTAGGATAGGTAGCCGTTATAGAGACACTGGTGGACGGAAGCCAGGATGAAAGTTCCATCCATATGATTTGAGTGCTTCCATCTGGTTCCTAGATTTACCCAGCCCCAGGCACTGACAGTCAGAGGAGAGGGAGAAATAAATATAATCTGGTATGAAGACTTCTGGAAAAAAAAAAAAAACATTATAAGAGAGACAGGGAGGTTATTATTGTAATTATACTAAGGCACATTTTTTTATGCATAAGAGCTCAGTGCAGACATAGTAAGGCTCCGCAATAAATAGTAGAGTAGCAAAGACAATGAGAGAGGCTAGGGGGAAAAAGAAAACGTGCTGGCCTCCCAAATAAAACACATGAAATTGCAGACAGTCTCCGGTTACCCTTTCGGAATGGGCTAGGGCCCCTGGAATATAATGCAAGTCGTTCTTCTCCTGAGAGAGAGAGAGAAATATTTCTGACTGGGATGTGCTAAGAAGTCCTAAAGTGGCCAAAGTGGCTAGAGGAAGGAAGACTAGCAGGCTCAAAGGGGACACCCAGTCCCTGGCTGGCATCAAGTCACTGCAAGGTGGAGGAGGTCAATCCACTACCTCTACCTCTCTGGCTATGCCATGGGAGGATAGGTCTATGTGGAGATGGCCCGAGCTGAGTGAGAAGGTATTCAATCTGTGTGTCCAAAAATGGCACCCTATTCCCTATTTAGTGAACTGCTTTTGACTAGGGCCCATACACTCTTAGAGAAGAAAAAAAGTGCTATTTAGCTGTTCCCATAGGAGAACACTTTGAAGAACCCTTTGGTTGCAGGTAGAACCCTTTTTGGGTTCCACGTAGAACCCTCTGTAGAAACAAGGGTTCTCCTATGGGCACAGTCGAAGAACCCTTTGGGAACCCTTTTTCTAAGAGTATAGGGAATAGAGAGCCTTAAATAGGGAATAGGGAGCTATTTGGGACAGAATTTGGTCAAAAGTAGTGCACTACATAGGGAATAGGGAGCTATTTGGGACAGGACTCTGGTCAAAAGTAGTGCACTACATAGGGAATAGGGAGCTATTTGGGACACAGTCTATATCACCATGCCATGGAAGGCTTGTGGCTAGAGGTTGAAGCTGAGGGGGAAAAAAGGTATTCAATACTCCGCCAGCAAGTTCCAACAAATTCAGCTGGGAACCATAGTTAACTCCAACATCCATCTCTCCCACACACCTGTCTTCACTTTAATATGTTCCATCCTCCATTTTGTTTCTAAAGGAAAGAGTAGGCTGTAGCCAACTCAGGAAGACTGCAGCACAGATTAGGCCTATCCTTGTGTTTGCAATAAAGAACCAGAATCCCACTTTCTGACCACCACTTGTCCTCTATTCATCAGATGAGATAGAATAGAACAGAAACGGAATCGAACAGAAAATATTTTTCAACAGAAATAGCTAATGTTGCTTAGTCAGTGCTTCACTAGGTCTTACACTGGAGCCCAAGTGACTAAGGAGATAGGTTAATTTAACCCAAGTGACTGAGGAGATATGTTCATTTTAACCCAAGTGACTGAGGAGATATGTTCATTTAACCCAAGTGACTGAGGAGATATGTTCATTTTAACCCAAGTGACTGAGGAGATATGTTCATTTAACCCAAGTGACTGAGGAGATATGTTCATTTAACCCAATTGACTGAGGAGATATGTTAATTTAACCCAAGTGATTGAGGAGATATGTTAATTCACCCCACCTGACTGAGGAGATATGTTAATTCACCCCACCTGATTGAGGCGATATGTTAATTCACCCCAGCTGACTGAGGAGATATGTTAATTCACCCCACCTGACTGAGGAGATATGTTAATTCAGCCCACCTGACTGAGGAGATATGTTAATTCAGCCCACCTGACTGAGGAGATATGTTAATTCACCCCAGCTGACTGAGGAGATATGTTAATTTACCCCACCTGACTGAGGAGATATGTTAATTCACCCCACCTGATTGAGGCGATATGTTAATTCAGCCCACCTGACTGAGGAGATATGTTAATTCACCCCACCTGACTGAGGAGATATGTTAATTCAGCCCACCTGACTGAGGAGATATGTTAATTCAGCCCACCTGACTGAGGAGATATGTTAATTCACCCCAGCTGACTGAGGAGATATGTTAATTCAGCCCACCTGACTGAGGAGATATGTTAATTCACCCCACCTGACTGAGGAGATATGTTAATTCAGCCCAGCTGACTGAGGAGATATGTTAATTCAGCCCACCTGACTGAGGAGATATGTTAATTCACCCCAGCTGACTGAGGAGATATGTTAATTCACCCCACCTGACTGAGGAGATATGTTAATTCACCCCACCTGACTGAGGAGATATGTTAATTCACCCCACCTGACTGAGGAGATATGTTAATTCACCCCACCTGACTGAGGAGATATGTTAATTCACCCCACCTGACTGAGGAGATATGTTAATTCACCCCAGCTGACTGAGGAGATATGTTAATTCACCCCAGCTGACTGAGGAGATATGTTAATTCAGCCCACCTGACTGAGGAGATATGTTAATTCACCCCACCTGACTGAGGAGATATGTTAATACACCCCACCTGACTGAGGAGATATGTTAATTCACCCCACCTGACTGAGGAGATATGTTAATTCACCCCAGCTGACTGAGGAGATATGTTAATTCACCCCAGCTGACTGAGGAGATATGTTAATTCACCCCACCTGACTGAGGAGATATGTTAATTCACCCCAGCTGACTGAGGAGATATGTTAATTCAGCCCACCTGACTGAGGAGATATGTTAATTCACCCCAGCTGACTGAGGAGATATGTTAATTCACCCCACCTGACTGAGGAGATATGTTAATTCACCCCAGCTGACTGAGGAGATATGTTAATTCACCCCACCTGACTGAGGAGATATGTTAATTCACCCCAGCTGACTGAGGAGATATGTTAATTCACCCCACCTGACTGAGGAGATATGTTAATTCACCCCAGCTGACTGAGGAGATATGTTAATTCAGCCCACCTGACTGAGGAGATATGTTAATTCACCCCAGCTGACTGAGGAGATATGTTAATTCACCCCAGCTGACTGAGGAGATATGTTAATTCACCCCACCTGACTGAGGAGATATGTTAATTCACCCCAGCTGACTGAGGAGATATGTTAATTCACCCCAGCTGACTGAGGAGATATGTTAATTCACCCCAGCTGACTGAGGAGATATGTTAATTCACCCCAGCTGACTGAGGAGATATGTTAATTCACCCCACCTGACTGAGGAGATATGTTAATTCACCCCAGCTGACTGAGGAGATATGTTAATTCACCCCAGCTGACTGAGGAGATATGTTAATTCACCCCACCTGACTGAGGAGATATGTTAATTCACCCCAGCTGACTGAGGAGATATGTTAATTCACCCCACCTGACTGAGGAGATATGTTAATTCACCCCACCTGACTGAGGAGATATGTTAATTCACCCCACCTGACTGAGGAGATATGTTAATTCACCCCACCTGACTGAGGAGATATGTTAATTCAGCCCACCTGACTGAGGAGATATGTTAATTCACCCCAGCTGACTGAGGAGATATGTTAATTCAGCCCACCTGACTGAGGAGATATGTTAATTCACCCCAGCTGACTGAGGAGATATGTTAATTCACCCCACCTGACTGAGGAGATATGTTAATTCACCCCAGCTGACTGAGGAGATATGTTAATTCACCCCAGCTGACTGAGGAGATATGTTAATTCACCCCAGCTGACTGAGGAGATATGTTAATTCACCCCACCTGACTGAGGAGATATGTTAATTCAGCCCAGCTGACTGAGGAGATATGTTAATTCAGCCCACCTGACTGAGGAGATATGTTAATTCACCCCAGCTGACTGAGGAGATATGTTAATTCACCCCACCTGACTGAGGAGATATGTTAATTCACCCCACCTGACTGAGGAGATATGTTAATTCACCCCACCTGACTGAGGAGATATGTTAATTCACCCCACCTGACTGAGGAGATATGTTAATTCACCCCACCTGACTGAGGAGATATGTTAATTCACCCCAGCTGACTGAGGAGATATGTTAATTCACCCCAGCTGACTGAGGAGATATGTTAATTCAGCCCACCTGACTGAGGAGATATGTTAATTCACCCCACCTGACTGAGGAGATATGTTAATACACCCCACCTGACTGAGGAGATATGTTAATTCACCCCACCTGACTGAGGAGATATGTTAATTCACCCCAGCTGACTGAGGAGATATGTTAATTCACCCCAGCTGACTGAGGAGATATGTTAATTCACCCCACCTGACTGAGGAGATATGTTAATTCACCCCAGCTGACTGAGGAGATATGTTAATTCAGCCCACCTGACTGAGGAGATATGTTAATTCACCCCAGCTGACTGAGGAGATATGTTAATTCACCCCACCTGACTGAGGAGATATGTTAATTCACCCCAGCTGACTGAGGAGATATGTTAATTCACCCCACCTGACTGAGGAGATATGTTAATTCACCCCAGCTGACTGAGGAGATATGTTAATTCACCCCACCTGACTGAGGAGATATGTTAATTCACCCCAGCTGACTGAGGAGATATGTTAATTCAGCCCACCTGACTGAGGAGATATGTTAATTCACCCCAGCTGACTGAGGAGATATGTTAATTCACCCCAGCTGACTGAGGAGATATGTTAATTCACCCCACCTGACTGAGGAGATATGTTAATTCACCCCAGCTGACTGAGGAGATATGTTAATTCACCCCAGCTGACTGAGGAGATATGTTAATTCACCCCAGCTGACTGAGGAGATATGTTAATTCACCCCAGCTGACTGAGGAGATATGTTAATTCACCCCACCTGACTGAGGAGATATGTTAATTCACCCCAGCTGACTGAGGAGATATGTTAATTCACCCCAGCTGACTGAGGAGATATGTTAATTCACCCCACCTGACTGAGGAGATATGTTAATTCACCCCAGCTGACTGAGGAGATATGTTAATTCACCCCACCTGACTGAGGAGATATGTTAATTCACCCCACCTGACTGAGGAGATATGTTAATTCACCCCACCTGACTGAGGAGATATGTTAATTCACCCCACCTGACTGAGGAGATATGTTAATTCAGCCCACCTGACTGAGGAGATATGTTAATTCACCCCAGCTGACTGAGGAGATATGTTAATTCAGCCCACCTGACTGAGGAGATATGTTAATTCACCCCAGCTGACTGAGGAGATATGTTAATTCACCCCACCTGACTGAGGAGATATGTTAATTCAGCCCAGCTGACTGAGGAGATATGTTAATTCAGCCCAGCTGACTGAGGAGATATGTTAATTCACCCCAGCTGACTGAGGAGATATGTTAATTCACCCCAGCTGACTGAGGAGATATGTTAATTCACCCCAGCTGACTGAGGAGATATGTTAATTCAGCCCACCTGACTGAGGAGATATGTTAATTCAGCCCACCTGACTGAGGAGATATGTTAATTCACCCCAGCTGACTGAGGAGATATGTTAATTCACCCCAGCTGACTGAGGAGATATGTTAATTCACCCCAGCTGACTGAGGAGATATGTTAATTCACCCCAGCTGACTGAGGAGATATGTTAATTCACCCCAGCTGACTGAGGAGATATGTTAATTCACCCCACCTGACTGAGGAGATATGTTAATTCACCCCAGCTGACTGAGGAGATATGTTAATTCACCCCAGCTGACTGAGGAGATATGTTAATTCACCCCAGCTGACTGAGGAGATATGTTAATTCACCCCAGCTGACTGAGGAGATATGTTAATTCACCCCAGCTGACTGAGGAGATATGTTAATTCACCCCACCTGACTGAGGAGATATGTTAATTCACCCCAGCTGACTGAGGAGATATGTTAATTCACCCCACCTGACTGAGGAGATATGTTAATTCACCCCAGCTGACTGAGGAGATATGTTAATTCACCCCAGCTGACTGAGGAGATATGTTAATTCACCCCAGCTGACTGAGGAGATATGTTAATTCACCCCAGCTGACTGAGGAGATATGTTAATTCAGCCCACCTGACTGAGGAGATATGTTAATTCAGCCCACCTGACTGAGGAGATATGTTAATTCACCCCAGCTGACTGAGGAGATATGTTAATTCACCCCAGCTGACTGAGGAGATATGTTAATTCACCCCAGCTGACTGAGGAGATATGTTAATTCACCCCAGCTGACTGAGGAGATATGTTAATTCACCCCAGCTGACTGAGGAGATATGTTAATTCACCCCACCTGACTGAGGAGATATGTTAATTCACCCCAGCTGACTGAGGAGATATGTTAATTCACCCCACCTGACTGAGGAGATATGTTAATTCAGCCCAGCTGACTGAGGAGATATGTTAATTCAGCCCAGCTGACTGAGGAGATATGTTAATTCACCCCAGCTGACTGAGGAGATATGTTAATTCACCCCAGCTGACTGAGGAGATATGTTAATTCACCCCAGCTGACTGAGGAGATATGTTA
The DNA here is from genome assembly GCF_018296145.1 of Oncorhynchus tshawytscha. Lineage (NCBI taxonomy): Eukaryota > Metazoa > Chordata > Actinopteri > Salmoniformes > Salmonidae > Oncorhynchus > Oncorhynchus tshawytscha. The sequence continues at coordinate 24,234 of NW_024608216.1, forward strand.
ATTCAGCCCAGCTGACTGAGGAGATATGTTAATTCACCCCACCAAGTATAGTCCTAAAGGTTTCTGTATAAAAGCTGTCCATTTTTCCGTTCTTTGACGTTTCATGGCTTCCAGATGGGGGTTAAAAAGGGCCCTATGTTTGTACAAGGCAGTAGCTCTGTCCCTTTAAGAAAGGACCTCATTCATGGCCTACAGAGGTTTGTTGGTTACCTAGACCTGACCAGGCCCCAGGCCTCTAAATGTAGCTACAGTACTCACTCTGACTTCATTCCACGTTCCGCTCATTCCACCTTCCACTTCACGCCTAATGGAATGGCCTGATTGACCTCGAGTTGCCAACGTTAACTTCCGGGGTTTTCAGCTGCGAGGTGCCAGTCATGACGTTGAGTTAGCGGTGCAGTTTGGTAGAACGTTAACTTCCGGGGTTTTCAGCTGCGAGGTGCCAGTCATGACGTTGAGTTAGCGGTGCAGTTTGGTAGAATGATAACTTCTGGTGTGACATATTGATCCCCCGGAGGGCCGGATTATTTTTTATTTTTTTGTTAAATGCTCAAACACCTTGTTTCAACAATGCGTGTAGCCTAGTCTATGTGAAAATGGTGTCACTTGTTGCTTCGGGTTAGAAAGTAATTTCTGCCTAAAGAAAAACAAGCCCAGTTTATAGACAAGGGAATGAGACATGTGCAGTAGGCCTTTGTTTGGGCATCTAAGACTATGTAGGCTACAGTTTGTTATATTTGCCTTAAAATGACACCTCTACTTTGAAG
>NW_024608216.1:32500-53805 GCF_018296145.1 Oncorhynchus tshawytscha
GTGTGTGTGTGTGTGTATGAGAAACTGTGAAGCCGTAATGTAAACCTATGGCTGTCAGGAAAACGACAGTTCAACCCACAGCCAATCACGGTATAGTAAATCAGTGTTGTTAGCCTAGAGAGATGCTGTGATGACTGTAATCTGTGTTAAACACCTGTCAACATCATGGCCTCAGCCGCAGTCATAGCTCCAGGCCATGCTTCGGTGCTGTTTAAGTCTTTGTTTTTGCATAATGTCTTGGCGGTAGATGGTTATGAATCTATTTTCTTCAGGTTGTCTGGATGAATGGGTTTTTTGATGAGAGATGTTCTGATCATGAATATTTTTCACACAGAGCAGTTAGAGGTTGTCTTCAAGAAGCTGCTGTTCTTTTATATGATTAGAATAAAAAAATAAAAAACGTTCTGGTTGGCAAGACCTTGGGTATGTAGGTATCCTATTGGTTAAGAGGAGGAAGGGTAGACTAGTGGTTAAGGGGTGGCAGGGTAGACTAGTGGTTAAGAGGAGGCAGGGTATCCTAGTGGTTAAGAGGAGGCAGGGTATCCTAGTGGTTAAGAGGAGGAAGGGTAGACTAGTGGTTAAGAGGAGGCAGGGTATCCTATTGGTTAAGAGGAGGCAGGGTATCCTAGTTGTTAAGAGGAGGCAGGGTATCCTAGTGGTTAAGAGGAGGAAGGGTAGACTAGTGGTTAAGAGGAGGCAGGGTATCCTATTGGTTAAGAGGAGGCAGGGTAGACTAGTGGTTAAGAGGAGGCAGGGTATCCTATAGGTTAAGAGGAGGCAGGGTATCCTAGTGGTTAAGAGGAGGAAGGGTATCCTAGTGGTTAAGAGGAGGCAGTGTATCCTAGTGGTTAAGAGGAGGCAGGGTAGACAAGTGGTTAAGAGGAGGCAGGGTATCCTAGTGGTTAAGAGGAGGCAGGGTATCCTAGTGGTTAAGAGGAGGCAGGGTATCCTAGTGGTTAAGGGGTGGCAGGGTAGACTAGTGGTTAAGAGGAGGCAGGGTAGACTAGTGGTTAAGAGGGAGGCAGGGTATCCTACTGGTTAAGAGGAGGCATGGTAGACTAGTGGTTAGGAGGAGCCAGGGTATCCTATTGGTTAAGAGGAGGCAGGGTATCCTATTGGTTAAGAGGAGGCAGGGTATCCTATTGGTTAAGAGGAGGCAGGGTATCCTATTGGTTAAGAGGAGGCAGGGTAGACTAGTGGTTAAGAGGAGGCAGGGTAGACTAGTGGTTAAGAGGAGGCAGGGTAGACTAGTGGTTAGGTGGAGGCAGGGTATCCTAGTGGTTAAGAGGAGGCAGGGTAGACTAGTGGTTAGGAGGAGCCAGGGTATCCTATTGGTTAAGAGGAGGCAGGGTATCCTATTGGTTAAGAGGAGGCAGGGTATCCTATTGGTTAAGAGGAGGCATGGTATCCTATTGGTTAAGAGGAGGCAGGGTAGACTAGTGGTTAAGAGGAGGCAGGGTATCCTAGTGGTTAAGGGGTGGCAGGGTATCCTAGTGGTTAAGAGGAGGCAGGGTAGACTAGTGGTTAAGGGGAGGCAGGGTATCCTAGTGGTTAAGAGGAGGCAGGGTAGACTAGTGGTTAGGAGGAGCCAGGGTATCCTATTGGTTAAGAGGAGGCAGGGTATCCTATTGGTTAAGAGGAGGCAGGGTATCCTATTGGTTAAGAGGAGGCAGGGTATCCTATTGGTTAAGAGGAGGCAGGGTAGACTAGTGGTTAAGAGGAGGCAGGGTATCCTAGTGGTTAAGGGGTGGCAGGGTATCCTAGTGGTTAAGAGGTGGCAGGGTATCCTAGTGGTTAAGAGGAGGCAGGGTAGACTAGTGGTTAAGAGGAGGCAGGGTAGACTAGTGGTTAAGGGGTGGCAGGGTATCCTAGTGGTTAAGAGGAGGCAGGGTAGACTATTGGTTAAGAGGAGGCAGGGGAGACTAGTGGTTAAGGGGTGGCAGGGTATCCTAGTGGTTAAGAGGAGGCAGGGTATCCTATTGGTTAAGAGGTGGCAGGGTATCCTAGTGGTTAAGAGGAGGCAGGGTATCCTATTGGTTAAGAGGAGGCAGTGTATCCTATTGGTTAAGAGGTGGCAGGGTAGACAAGTGGTTAAGAGGAGGCAGGGTATCCTAGTGGTTAAGGGGTGGCAGGGTATCCTAGTGGTTAAGAGGTGGCAGGGTATCCTAGTGGTTAAGAGGAGGCAGGGTATCCTATTGGTTAAGAGGAGGCAGGGTAGACTAGTGGTTAAGGGGTGGCAGGGTATCCTAGTGGTTAAGAGGAGGCAGGGTAGACTATTGGTTAAGAGGAGGCAGGGTAGACTAGTGGTTAAGGGGTGGCAGGGTATCCTATTGGTTAAGAGGAGGCAGGGTAGACTAGTGGTTAAGGGGTGGCAGGGTAGGCTAGTGGTTAAGAGGAGGCAGGGTATCCTAGTGGTTAAGGGGTGGCAGGGTATCCTAGTGGTTAAGGGGTGGAAGGGTATCCTAGTGGTTAAGAGGTGGCAGGGTATCCTAGTGGTTCGATTGGTTAAGAGGAGGCAGGGTAGACTAGTGGTTAAGAGGAGGCAGGGTATCCTTGTGGTTAGTGTGTTGGGCCAGTAACCAAAAGGTGGCTAGTTGAAATCCCTGAGCTGACTAGGTGTAAACATCTGATGATGTACCCTTGAGCATGGCTCTTAAACCGTAATTGCTCCTGTAAGTTGCAATGTTGTAAGAGTGTATGTGCTAAATGTACAAGTAAAATGTCTGCCACATTGGAGGTTGTTTCTTTAGGTTGTAATTTAATAGTAGTAGGGGAGGGAGGAACAGTAGGCTGTTAACAGTAGGGGAGGGAGGAACAGTAGGCTGTTAACAGTAGGGGAGGGAGGAACAGTAGGCTGTTAACAGTAGGGAGGGAGGAACAGTAGGCTGTTAACAGTAGGGGAGGGAGGAACAGTAGGCTGTTAACAGTAGGGGAGGGAGGAACAGTAGGTTGTTAACAGTAGGGAGGGAGGAACAGTAGGTTGTTAACAGTAGGGGAGGGAGGAACAGTAGGCTGTTAACAGTAGGGGAGGGAGAACATGTAGGCTGTTAACAGTTGGGAGGGAGCAGTAGGCTGTTAACAGTAGGGGAGGAGGAACAGTAGGCTGTTAACAGTATAAGGAACATAGGCTGTTAACAGTAGGGAGGGAGAAACAGTAGCTGTAGGTAGGGGAGGGAGGGTAGGCTGTTAACAGTAGGGGAGGGAGGAACAGTAGGTTGTTAACAGTAGGGGAGGGGAGGAACAGTAGGTTGTATCTGTTAACAGTAGGGAGGAGGAACAGTAGGCTGTTAACAGTAGGGAGGGAGGAACAGTAGGCTGTTAACAGTAGGGGAGGGAGGAACAGTAGGTTGTTAATAGTAGTTTCAATGAGACATGTTCCTTTTTGGCCCCAGCCTACTCTATGGTTCTGTGTCAGTTGTCTGTTTATGTATAATGATTTTAGGTAGGTAGGTAGGCAGGTAGGTAGGTAGGTAGGTAGGTAGGTAGGTAGGTAGGTAGGCAGGCAGGCAGGTAGGCAGGCAGGTGGGCAGGGTAGGCAGGTAAGGGTGGGCAGGTGGGTGCAGGCAGGCAGGCAGGCAGGTAGGCAGGTGGGTGGGTGGGTGGGTAGGGCAGGCAGGCAGGCAGGCAGGTAGGCAGGTGGGTGGCAGGTAGGTGGGTGGGTGGCAGGCAGGCAGGCAGGAAGGTAGGCAGGTAGGCAGGCAATGCAGGTAGGCAGGCAGGTTGGCAGGTTGGCAGGCAGGCAGGTTGGCAGGCAGGTAGGTAGGTGGGTAGGTAGGTAGGCAGTTGGTAGGTAGTTGGCAGGCAGGTAGGCAGGTAGGTACAGGTAGGTAGGTTGGTAGGCAGGCAGTTGGTAGGTAGGGTAGATGGGTAGGCAGGTAGGTAGGCAGGTAGGTAGGCAGGCAGGCAGGCAGGCAGGTAGGTAGGTAGGTAGGTGAATACATTTCCCCAGTCTGCCTACACTCATTTCATTGAGTATTTGAGTTCTCTTAGAGGTTCTTTGTTTTGTTGTGACTGCATGGGAAACTGACCTGTGGTGTGTTGGCTGAAGCACACTGAAGACGGCCACAGAGATCCTATCAACCTCTAATACGTCACGCTATGGTGAAGGCCAACTGTCACTCACACAGTGACAGACTAGTCTCTTTCTCAGTTGGCTAAGATGGTTGGCTTTTATGGGACACGTCTTGTTGTGCTGAGGCTTCTGAGTTTGATCCCCTTTCGGGGCAGAATAGATCGCCGTGTGTTAAAATGACTCCACGACCCAGATAGTTTTTTTGGTCATGTATTGTTATGAGTTGTTTATTGAAAGCGAGGCCATACTGAGTCTTTGCCTTAGGACAGTAAGGCTTTATCTTACATAAGTCTGGTCGACTTTACGTGACAGGGACAATACAAATTGATCACCTTGGTTGTCTCCCAAATGACACCCTATTCCCATATAGTGCACTACCCCTATGGGCCCTGGTCTAAAGTAGTGCACTACCCCTATGGGCCCTGGTCTAAAGTAGTGCACAACCCCTATGGGCCCTGGTCAAAAGTAGTGCTCTACCCCTTATGGGCCCTGGTCTAAAGTAGTGCACAACCCCTATGGGCCCTGGTCTGGTCTAAAGTAGTGCACTACCCCTATGGGCCCTGGTCTAAAGTAGTGCACAACCCCTATGGGCCCTGGTCAAAAGTAATGCTCTACCCCTTATGGGCCCTGGTCTAAAGTAGTGCACAACCCCTATGGGCCCTGGTCTGGTCTAAAGTAGTGCACTACCCCTATGGGCCCTGGTCAAAAGTAGTGCTCTACCCCTTATGGGCCCTGGTCAAAAGTAGTGCTCTACCCCTATGGGCCCTGGTCTAAAGTAGTGCACAACCCCTATGGGCCCTGGTCTAAAGTAGTGCACTACCCCTATGGGCCCTGGTCAAAAGTAGTGCACTACCCCTATGGGCCCTGGTCAAAAGTAGTGCACTACCCCTATGGGCCCTGGTCTAAAGTAGTGCACAACCCCTATGGGCCCTGGTCTAAAGTAGTGCACAACCCCTATGGGCCCTGGTCTAAAGTAGTGCACAACCCCTATGGGCCCTGGTCTAAAGTAGTGCACAACCCCTATGGGCCCTGGTCTAAAGTAGTGCACTACCCCTATGGGCCCTGGTCAAAAGTAGTGCACAACCCCTATGGGCCCTGGTCTAAAGTAGTGCACAACCCCTATGGGCCCTGGTCTAAAGTAGTGCACTACCCCTATGGGCCCTGGTCAAAAGTAGTGCTCTACCCCTATGGGCCCTGGTCTAAAGTAGTGCACTACCCCTATGGGCCCTGGTCAAAAGTAGTGCACTACCCCTATGGGCCCTGGTCTAAAGTAGTGCACAACCCCTATGGGCCCTGGTCTAAAGTAGTGCACAACCCCTATGGGCCCTGGTCTAAAGTAGTGCACTACCCCTATGGGCCCTGGTCAAAAGTAGTGCACTACCCCTATGGGCCCTGGTCAAAAGTAGTGCTCTACCCCTATGGGCCCTGGTCAAAAGTAGTGCACTAAATAGGGAAGAGGGTGACAATTGCGATGCGTACCATCTGTGATTCTGTCAGGTTTAGCAAACAGACTCAGTCCCAGACAGGTGCACCGATAAAGCTTAGCAAGTACCAGATGTGCCCCCCCCGCCCTCCCCATCCCTCCTTTGAAAGTACCCTCCAAATAACATGTACTACCCCCTAAATGTCTCTGTGCAGCCCTCCTCTGTTCCTTCTGCAGCCTCTGGGCAGGCCAGGTCCCATAGGGATCAACAGTAGTGCACTAGAGTACATTGTGACCAGGTCCCATAGAGATCAACAGTAGTGCACTATATAGGGAATATGATGCCTTTTGGGATGCATCCCTATGAGTCTTTGGCCTGGGAAGGAAGGTGTTTATGGTTGGGAATACGTCCTATATCACACCCTGGTGTTTATGATGGATTCCCACCATTCTTTACCTCAGCAGAGGTCAACAGAGGTCATGGACTTGGCTCTCAGGTGACACATAGTTGGCTAGTGATGGCAACATGTTAAATATTGCAATAGATTGTGCTTAGGTCTAGTCCATACTAGTGAATGTTTGGATCAACTTTGAGGATTGTTTTTATTTATTTTTTATTTATTTTTTATCAGTTATTGGTTTAATTCACATTTTCAGTCCACAATTTGCTTTCCAGTTTATTAATTTATTGATCATTATTTTTTTACAGAAACATTTTACAACTGTTAAATCTTTGTTTGCACCAAAAAAATGAAAAGGGAATGAGTGTAGTGGTGAACACATTCCTTCCTGCATCATTTGTCAGGACCATAGACTGTGGTGGGCTGGTTTCTCTGGACCATAGACTGTGGTGGGCTGGTTCCTCTGGACCATAGACTGTGGTGGGCTGGTTTCTCTGGACCATAGACTGTGGTGGGCTGGTTTCTCTGGACCATAGACTGTGGTGGGCTGGTTTCTCTGGACCATAGACTGTGGTGGGCTGGTTTCTCTGGACCATAGACTGTGGTGGGCTGGTTTCTCTGGACCATAGACTGTGGTGGGCTGGTTTCTCTGGACCATAGACTGTGGTGGGCTGGTTTCTCTGGACCATAGACTGTGGTGGGCTGGTTTCTCTGGACCAGAGACTGTGGTGGGCTGGTTTCTCAGACCATAGACTGTGGTGGGCTGGTTTCTCTGGACCATAGACTGTGGTGGGCTGGTTTCTCTGGACCAGAGACTGTGCTGAGCTGGTTTCCTGGACCATAGACTGTGGTGGGCTGGTTTCCCTGGACCAGAGACTGTGGTGGGCTGGTTTCTGAGCTGGTTTCTCTGGACCATAGACTGTGGTGGGCTGGTTTCCCTGGACCAGAGACTGTGGTGGGCTGGTTTCTCTGGACCATAGACTGAGGTGGGCTGGTTTCCTGGAGAGACTGTGGTGGGCTGGTTTCTCTGGACCAGACTGTGGTGGGCTGGTTTCTCTGGACCATAGACTGGTGGGCTGGTTTCTCTGGACCATAGACTGGGCTGGTTTCCCCATAGACTGTGGTGGGCTGGTTTCCCTGGACCATAGACTGTGGTGGGTGGTTTCCCTGGACCATAGACTGTGGTGGGCTGGTTTCCTGGACCAGAGACTGTGGGTGACTGTGGTGGGCTAGTTTCCATGGACCATAGACTGTGGTGGGCTGGTTTCCCTGGACCATAGACTGTGGTGGGCTGGTTTCCTGGACCATAGACTGTGGTGGGCTAGTTTCCCTGGACCATAGACTGTGGTGGGCTGGTTTCTCTGGACCATAGACTGTGGTGGGCTGGTTTCCCTGGACGTGTGTTTTAAGCACTTTTCACCACCAACTCCTTCTTCTGGTTGTTGAATGAGCTGCATCTCCACAACACCTATTATTGGGAGTAGGATTGCAGTGATTTAAGTAACATACAGTTTTATATTGTACTATTGAGGTGTATCAGAACAGTGTGTACCATGAGATAAGAATCACACATTTTGTACTGTCTGTTTTTCACAAAGTGACTCAGAGAAAATGGCGGATTGTCATCATCAGTAAACTGAGGGGAATATTTGCCAATCCTTCATGTAGTTGTCAGGAAGTGTTTGGAAGGATTCAGTTTGGTTTTAAGTCTGCCTGGCCAGGTTAGAATGATTTATCATAGGTATTACTAGAGTTCACAATTCATCTGGAAATAGATACTGCCTTGGATGAAAAGATTTCTGGACTTTCTAAAAATGTTTTACTGTGAAAGGTTTTATTTGTTTTTATGAATGACGAGATACTTTTCGTTGTTGTTGCCAAATCAGAAATGTTTGGGAATCAGATGTCAAGTGAATCTGCTCCACTGAATCAGATGTCAAGTGAATCTGATCCACTGAATCAGATGTCAAGTGAATCTGAGCCACTGAATCAGATGTCAAGTGAATCTGATCCACTGAATCAAACATTTTCTGGACCTAATGTTTTTTTTAAACATAATATATATATACATATTATAAATGCTGGAAAGAATTGAGTTCATGTCCAATTTCCTCTGGGGATTTTAGCTTTAGTTGACGGCCTGTGAATGCCAGTTGAAGAGTAGCATTACTATTGCACCTGTATATCTGGAATGTAGTCATTTTGGAAAAACAAAATGGCACCTATCTATATGAGAGAGAGAGAGAGAGAGAGAGAGAGAGAGAGAGAGACATTTTCATCTGAAGTATAGACCTTACATCATATTTTGTGACTGTTATTTTTCATCTAAATTTTCTTAGATTTGATCTGCCTTTCTCTTTCACCTACTGGTGGACATGGCTGATCTGAAGGTTGAGGAGATAAAGTTTAAAGTTCAAAAGCTTTATTGTCCATTTAGTGATACATTCATGGATATATATATATATAATAGTTTTCTGTTTAGATGGAAGATACTGTATGATATGTTGTTTCAGGCTATTTCTACTGTTGTCGTGACTTCAGGCCTTTATTGGTCTTAACTCCTACTTCCTGAAAGGGAAGCTCTTATTCATGCAGATACTTACTGCTGTGATTTTGGTGATATAGAGAAGATATGAACTGCCCTATTCCTCTCTCAGGGCAGCCCCGGGCCCCGTGGCAGAGATGGTGAGCCTGGTACCCCCGGTAACCCCGGCCCCCCCGGACCTCCAGGACCTAATGGACCCCCTGGCCTTGGAGGAGTAAGTATCTCTGCAGAAAAAATTATTATAATAATCTTTGAAATTGCTGTTTGTGGAGTTTGTGTAAAAAGCAGAAGCACATGCTTCAGCAGGTAGGCTGTATCTGTTAACAGTAGGGGAGGGAGGAACAGTAGGCTGTTAACAGTAGGGGAGGGAGGAACAGTAGGTTGTATCTGTTAACAGTAGGGGAGGGAGGAACAGTAGGTTGTATCTGTTAACAGTAGGGGAGGGAGGAACAGTAGGCTGTTAACAGTAGGGAGGGAGGAACAGTAGGCTGTTAACAGTAGGTGAGGGAGGAACAGTAGGCTGTTAACAGTAGGGGAGGGAGGAACAGTAGGTTGTTAACAGTAGGGGAGGGAGGAACAGTAGGCTGTTAACAGTAGGGGAGGGAGGAACAGTAGGCTGTTAACAGTAGGGGAGGGAGGAACAGTAGGCTGTTAACAGTAGGGGAGGGAGGAACAGTAGGCTGTTAACAGTAGGGGAGGGAGGAACAGTAGGCTGTTAACAGTAGGGGAGGGAGGAACAGTAGGCTGTTAACAGTAGGAGGGAGGAACAGTAGGTTGTTAACAGTAGGGGAGGGAGAAACAGTAGGATGTTAACAGTAGGGGAGGGAGGAACAGTAGGCTGTTAACAGTAGGGGAGGGAGGAACAGTAGGCTGTTAACAGTAGGGGAGGAGGAACAGTAGGCTGTTAACAGTAGGGGAGGGAGGAACAGTAGGCTGTTAACAGTAGGAGGGAGGAACAGTAGGCTGTTAACAGTAGGGGAGGGAGGAACAGTAGGCTGTTAACAGTAGGAGGGAGGAACAGTAGGCTGTTAACAGTAGGGGGAGGGAGGAACAGTAGGTTGTTAACAGTAAAGACTGAAGGGTTGATAGGTGGAAAAGGGAAGGGGAGGGAAGGGAGGGAGGAACAGTAGGCTGTTAACAGTAAAGACTGAAGGATTGATAGGTGGAAAAGGGAAGGAGAGGGAAGGGAGGGAGGAACAGTAGGCTGTTAACAGTAGGGGAGGGAGGAACAGTAGGCTGTTAACAGTAGGGGAGGGAGGAACAGTAGGCTGTTAACAGTAGGGGAGGGAGGAACAGTAGGCTGTTAACAGTAGGGGAGGGAGGAACAGTAGGCTGTTAACAGTAGGGGAGGGAGGAACAGTAGGCTGTTAACAGTAGGTGAGGGAGGAACAGTAGGTTGTTAACAGTAGGGGAGGGAGAAACAGTAGGATGTTAACAGTAGGGGAGGGAGGAACAGTAGGCTGTTAACAGTAGGGGAGGGAGGAACAGTAGGCTGTTAACAGTAGGGGAGGGAGGAACAGTAGGCTGTTAACAGTAGGGGAGGGAGGAACAGTAGGCTGTTAACAGTAGGGGAGGGAGGAACAGTAGGCTGTTAACAGTAGGGGAGGAGGAACAGTAGGCTGTTAACAGTAGGTGAGGGAGGAACAGTAGGCTGTTAACAGTAGGGGAGGGAGGAACAGTAGGCTGTTAACAGTAGGGAGGGAGGAACAGTAGGCTGTATCTGTTAACAGTAGGGGAGGGAGGAACAGTAGGTTGTATCTGTTAACAGTAGGGGAGGGAGGAACAGTAGGATGTTAACAGTAGGGGAGGGAGGAACAGTAGGCTGTTAACAGTAGGGGAGGGAGGAACAGTAGGCTGTTAACAGTAGGGAGGGAGGAACAGTAGGCTGTTAACAGTAGGGGAGGGAGGAACAGTAGGTTGTATCTGTTAACAGTAGGGGAGGGAGGAACAGTAGGTTGTATCTGTTAACAGTAGGGGAGGGAGGAACAGTAGGTTGTATCTGTTAACAGTAGGGGAGGGAGGAACAGTAGGCTGTTAACAGTAGGGAGGGAGGAACAGTAGGCTGTTAACAGTAGGGAGGGAGGAACAGTAGGTTGTATCTGTTAACAGTAGGGGAGGGAGGAACAGTAGGCTGTTAACAGTAGGGAGGGAGGAACAGTAGGCTGTTAACAGTAGGGGAGGGAGGAACAGTAGGCTGTTAACAGTAGGGGAGGGAGGAACAGTAGGTTGTATCTGTTAACAGTAGGGAGGGAGGAACAGTAGGTTGTATCTGTTAACAGTAGGGAGGGAGGAACAGTAGGTTGTATCTGTTAACAGTAGGGGAGGGAGGAACAGTAGCCTGTTAACAGTAGGGGAGGGAGGAACAGTAGGTTGTATCTGTTAACAGTAGGGAGGAGGAACAGTAGGTTGTATCTGTTAACAGTAGGAGGGAGGAACAGTAGGTTGTATCTGTTAACAGTAGGGAGGGAGGAACAGTAGGCTGTTAACAGTAGGGGAGGGAGGAACAGTAGGTTGCTGTTAACAGTAGGGGAGGGAGGAACAGTAGGCTGTTAACAGTAGGGGAGGGAGGAACAGTAGGCTGTAGGGAGGAGGAACAGTAGGCTGTTAACAGTAGGGGAGGGAGGAACAGTAGGCTGTTAACTGTAGGGGAGGGAGGAACAGTAGGCTGTTAACAGTAGGGGAGGGAGGAACAGTAGGCTGTTAACAGTAGGGGAGCTGTTAACAGTAGGAGAGGAGGAACAGTGGGTTGTATCTGTTAACAGTAGGGAGGAGGAACAGTAGGCTGTTAACAGTAGGGGAGGGAGGTTGGAACAGTAGGAACTGTATCTGTTAACAGTAGGGGAGGGAGGAACAGTAGGCTGTTAACAGTAGGGGGAGGGAGGAACAGTAGGCTGTTAACAGTAGGGGAGGGAGGAACAGTAGGCTGTTAACAGTAGGGGAGGGAGGAACAGTAGGCTGTTAACAGTAGGGGAGGGAGGAACATGTAGGCTGTTAACAGTAGGGGAGGAGGAACAGTAGGCTGTTAACAGTAGGAGGGAGGAACAGTAGGCTGTATCTGTTAACAGTAGGGAGGGAGGAACAGTAGGCTGTTAACAGTAGGGGAGGGAGGAACAGTAGGCTGTTAACAGTAGGAGGGAGGAACAGTAGGCTGTTAACAGTAGGGGAGGAGGAACAGTAGGCTGTTAACAGTAAAGACTGAAGGGTTGATAGGTGGAAAATGGAAGGGGAGGGAAGGGAGGGAGGAACAGTAGGCTGTTAACAGTAAAGACTGAATGGTTGATAGGTGGAAAATGGAAGGGGAGGGAAGGGAGGGAGGAACAGTAGGCTGTTAACAGTAAAGACTGAAGGGTTGATAGGTGGAAAAGGGAAGTAGGGAGGGAAGGGAGGGAGGAACAGTAGGCTGTTAACAGTAAAGACTGAAGGGTTGATAGGTGGAAAATGGAAGGGGAGGGAAGTAGGGAAGGGAGGGAGGAACAGTAGGCTGTTAACAGTAAAGACTGAAGGGTTGATAGGTGGAAAAGGGAAGGAGGGAAGGGAGGGAGGAACAGTAGGCTGTTAACAGTAAAGACTGAAGGGTTGATAGGTGGAAAAAGGGAAGGGGAGGAAGGGAGGGAGGAACAGTAGGCTGTTAACAGTAAAGACTGAAGGGTTGATAGGTGGAAAAGGAAAGTAGGGACAGGAAGGGAGGGAGGAACAGTAGGCTGTTAACAGTAAAGACTGAAGGGTTGATATGAAGGGTTGATAGGTGGAAAAAGGGAAGGGGAGGGAAGGGAGGGGGGAGGAAAAAGGGAGGGAAGGGAGGGGAAGGGAAGGGGAAGGGGAGGGAAGGGAAGGGAGGGGAGGGAAGGGAGGAAGGGGAAAGGAAAAAGGAAAGGAAAGGGGAGGGAAGGGAGGAAGGAAGGAAGGAAGGAGGGAAAGGGAAGGGAAGGGAAGGAAGGGGAAGGAAGGGAAGGAAGGGAAGGGAAGGAAAGGAAAGGGAAAGGAAGGGAAGGAAGGGAAGGGAAGGGAAGGAAAGGGAAGGAAGGAAAAGGGAAGGAGGAAGGAAGGGAAGAGAGGAAGGAAGGAAGGGAGGAGGGAGGAAAGGGAAGGGAAGGAGGAGGGAAGGGAAGGGAGGGAAGAGAGGGAAGGGAAGAGAGGGGAAGGGAAGGAGGGAAGGGGAGGAAAAGAAAGAGGAAGGAAGGAGGAAGGGAAGGGGATGGAAGGAGGAAGTGAAGGAGGAAGGAAGGGAAGAAGGAAGGGAAGGAAGGGAAGGGAGGAAGGAGGGAAGGAAGGGAAGGGAAGGGAAGGAAGGGAAGGGAAGGAAAGTGGAAGGGAAGGAAAAGGAAGGAAGGAAGGAAGGGAAGAAGGAAGGGGAAGGAAGGAAGGAAGGGAAGGAAGGGAGGGAAGGAAGGGAAGGGAGGGAAGGAAGTTGGGAAGGGAAGGAAGGAAGGAAGGAAGGAAGGAAGGGAAGGAAGGAAGGAAGGGAAGGAAGGGAAGGAAGGAAGGAAGGAAGGAAGGGAGGGGAAGGGAGGGAAGGAAGGAGGGAAGGAGGGAAGGGAGGGAAGGAGGAAGGGAGGGGAAGGGAAGGGAAGGGGAGGGAAGGAGGGGAAGGGAAGGAAGGAAGGAAGGGAAGGAAGGAAGGGAAGGAGGGGGGGGAGGAAGGGAAGGAAGGAAGGAAGGAAGGAAGGGAAGGGAAGGAAGGAAGGGAAGGAAGGAAGGAAGGGAAGGGAAGGAAGGAAGGGAAGGAAGGAGACTGGAGGAAGGAGAAGAATAAAGGAAGGAAGGAAGGAAGGAAGGAAGGAAGGAAGGAAGAAGAAGAAGGAAGGAATACAGAGGAAGTAGAGAGAAAGGAGGTAGAATGATAGGGAGGGGAGGGGAGAAGAGGAGATTAGAGGAGGGGAGATTAGAGGAGGGCAGAAGAGGGAGAGGAGGAAGAAGAGAAGAGGGGAGAGGAGAGGAGGGAGAAGAGGGAAGGAGCAGAGGGGAGAGGAGGGGGAGAGGAGGGGAGAGGAGGGGAGAAGAGGGAGAAGAGGGGAGAGGAGGGGAGAAGAGGGGAGGAGAGAATAGGTAAGGGGCTCCTTTGGAAATAGAAAGAGATTAAAATAGTTATCCTCCCCCCTCCTGTGTACTCTGCTGTTGATCTGATAACCATCCCTTCACTATCTACTGTTCTCTCACAGACAGAGACAAAACACACACACACCCACACACACACACACACACACACACACACACACACACACACACACACACACACCCACACACACACACACCACACACACACACACACACACACACACACACACACGGGATCCTGTTAAGACGTGCTGTGCTGTCTGAGAGTAGACTTCAAGACAGAAATATGCCTACTATTGAGATGAGTGTGTGTGGTATTTTATTTTTGGGGGGATCATATAACAGTGTCTTATGGATGACATTTGTCCTCCCACAGAACTTTGCTGCTCAGATGGCGGGAGGATTCGACTGAGAAGGCTGGCGGAGCACAGATGGGCGTGATGCAAGGACCAATGGTGAGAGAGCTCATGAGATACATCGTTAGATCCCTGGGCGACATTAGAACAGTTCTCTTATCAGCTTCAGAGTAGTATCGCTTTCGCGATTTGCAAGAATGCGTTTGTCTGGTCTGATCTGACTAGTGGCTACGTGAGACCAGCTTCAGTGAATAGGCCTCAGCGTGACTCAACACTGCCCTCTGAGGTATGGGGGAGAAACTACACATCCTCCTGGCCCCTGCTACAGGAAATATACCCCATACCTAGGTTTGGTTTGGGGAAAACAGACGTTTTATTTTGCAAGTCGACTGAAAACTCCATCACATTTCTGTACAGCACTTTGAGATATCAGCTGATGTACGAAGGGCTATATAAATACATTAGATTTTTTTTTTTTTGTCATGCAGCCTCTAAGCCAAAGTGAAATGAAGAGCACACTTACTGGGAGCTATTTTGGTTTGGAAACCCACAGAGCAGTGTTCGGCTTGCTGCTTCCACAGCGAGCATTTGGCTGGCTGGCTGGCTGACTGGTGGAGCTGAAGACTGAAACCCAGCTGGTGGTCGCCACAGTGGATTGTACCCCATTTGAGACCTGCGGAGAGGCGACACGCAGAGCAATGTGCCTGAGACAGACTCTGTGGCTTTGAGGCTTTGGTACCAGACCCCAAAGAGAAGCCTGTCTGTCTCCTTCATTCCTCCCCCTACCCTCAATAACCCGGGCCCTGTCTGGCTCTGACTGAAACCCAGCAAGTTTAGCTTGACGGCATCTGGCCAGAGGAGGAAAGGACTAAAAAAGACTGGGCTGCTCTGATGTCCCAAGCACAGTCCAGGAGTCAACTCCCTACATCTCTAGCTACAGCCCCTGGTCCCTTCACTGAGAGTCAACCCCCTACATCTCTAGCTACACCCCCTGGTCCCTTCACTGAGAGTCAACCCCTACATCTCTAGCTACACCCCTGGTCCCTTCACTGAGAGTCAACCCCTACGTCTCTACCTACACCCCCTGGTCCCTTCACTGAGAGTCATCCCCACGTCTCTACCTACACCCCCTGGTCCCTTCACTGAGAGTCATCCCCTACGTCTCTACCTACACCCCTGGTCCCTTCACTCAGAGTCAACCCCTACATCTCTAGATACACCCCCTGGTCCCTTCACTGAGAGTCAACCCCTACATCTCTACCTACACCCCTGGTCCCTTCACTGAGAGTCAACCCCTACATTTCTACCTACACCCCCTGATCCCTTCACTGAGAGTCAACCCCGCACGTCTCTACCTACACCCCATGGTCCCTAACACAGTCCCTTCACTGAGAGTCAACTCCCTACATTTCTACCTATGCCCCCTGGTCCCTTCACTGAGAGTCAACCCCCCACGCCTCTACCTACACCCCCTGGTCCCTTCACTGAGAGTCAACCCCCTAACATCTCTAGCTACAGCCACTGGTCCTTTCACTGAGAGTCATCCCCCACGCCCTACCTACACCCCCCTGGTCCCTTCACTGAGAGTCAACCCCCTACGTCTCTACCTACACCCCTGGTCCCTCTCACTGAGAGTCAACCCCTACATCTCTACCTTCACCCCCTGGTCCCTTCACTGAGAGTCAGCCCCCTATTTCTCTATCTACACCCGCTGGTCCCTTCACTGAGAGTCAACCTCAAACGTCTCTACCTACAGCCCCTGGTCCCTAACACAGTGCCTTCACTGAGAGGCGGTGTACCACAAGACCCAAATACACACCACTCTTAAAATACATAGACAGACCCTCAAACACACACACACAAACACAGACTCCAAACACACAGAAACACACTCCGCCTACGAATGGACATAGAGCTCCATTGACAGGCCCTGGCCTGCGGGGTGTGCGTTTGTCCGCCGCTTCTCGCCTCGCTGAAAAGATACATCTAATTCTCATCAGAGGAGCTCTGTGCTGCCTCGGGATGTTTGCTTTGGCTGTACCGCATTTTCACGATAATCAGTCTATGCACCAACACTATGAATCGCGTGTTATGAAGCATTCATTAAAGGCTATAGATACACAGAGGGTAGTCCACGTTTCATGAGTGGAGGAGTGGAAATCTTTTTTATTTTTTATTTTTATTTTAAGTCTTCGTTCTTTAGCTTTCTTAGTTTAGCTGCGACTGAAGTGGCAGCCTACTTCATCTATAGTACACTGCTTTGGCCAGGGCCCATAGACCTCTGTTCTAAAGTAGTACACTATGCAGGGAATGACTGTAGGGTGTGACTTCCGACCCAAGCTCTTGACTTCTCATTAAACTCCAGGTTAGGTCATCTTCTCCTTTGTCCATGTTAAAGATTTTCTCTGCGTGACAGATTTGAGGCTCATTACCTGAATAGAGAGTAAAACGTCTCTCTCTCCCTCTGTCTCTGATCAATGTGTAATGATGCACGGCGAGGTTGAGCTGAGAAGACTATTACTCCCTTTTCCTGACTGTTGACATGTCTGTTGTCAAAAGTCTTGTTATTAACCAAAGGAGATTAACAACGAGATCAGTGAGCAGAGCAAGGATTTGACCCACTGCTTTTAAGATCTTATTAATAAAAATATATAAAAGTTGGTAACATTTCATAATAATCTTTCATGAATATGCCTTTAAAAATTCTTAATAAATCCTTTCTCAATGTTTATTCATAAAAGTTATTTGAGGTGTTAGTGTTTGTACAGTATGTCTGTCAAACAGACTTGTTGGAGTTAGCAATGCTCATTCTAGCAGATGTTATATGTTTCTCTTTTGCTCCAAAACAACCCACAGCTATTGCTTTTCCTCTAGATTCATGCTAAAGTGCAAACAAATAGTTAGACAGAAATCCGTAGAGTACAACACTTTTGGCCCTGACCTCTGAACTACAGAAAGAGAGACAGAGTTAGAGTGAGTGAGAAAAAAACAGAGGGGGTGGGAGTGAGAGAAAGAGATAGAGAGAGAGAGAAAGAGATAGAGAGAGAAAGAGGATGGAGGAGAGAGAAAGAGAGAGAGAAAGAGATAGTGAGAGAAAAGAGAGAGAAAGAGAGAGAGGGAGTGAGAGAAAGAGAGAGAGGGAGAGAGAAAGAGAGAGAAGAGAGAGAAAGAGATAGAGAGGGAGTGAGAGAAGAGAGAGAAAAGAGATAGAGTGCCACTGTGGAATTCCAAAAATGATTTATGGTTCTGACAGGCAGGCAGGGAGACAGGCAGCAGGATAGTGAGTTTGTGTTGCTGAGGGGCAAAAGAAAGAAGAAGTCAAATAATAAGAAGAAGCCAAATAAGAAGAAAGAAGCCAGTTTTGTAAGAAGAAGAGACAATAAGGTTTATACTATATATATAGTTTTGAAGTGAAGGTCTCTCACCCCAATTCCTGAAATATCTAACTTAATTATAATAACTAGAAACTAACATATCATTTTTTACCTTGGGTTGTTTGGAGGTTAGTTGAGCTTAAGGTAGTGTGGAAGATCATGTGGCTACTATCTAACGTGTCTTCATCTTCCACCAGGGGCCTATGGGTCCTCGAGGACCACCTGGACCTTCTGGAGCTCCTGTGAGTACCTGCACACACACACACACACACACATACACACGCACGCACGCACACACACACGCACATGCACACACACACACACAGACTCCCGTCAACAAGCCTATAACAGTTGGTACTGTGCACGCTTAGACATATATAAACATGTATATCAGTTCAGCCCAGAGCCATGTGTATCAGTTCAGCCCAGAGCCATGTGTATCAGTTCAGCCCAGAGACATGTATATCAGTTCAGCCCAGAGACATGTATATCAGTTCAGCCCAGAGCCATGTGTATCAGTTCAGCCCAGAGCCATGTGTATCAGTTCAGCCCAGAGCCATGTATATCAGTTCAGCCCAGAGCCATGTATATCAGTTCAGCCCAGAGCCATGTGTATCAGTTCAGCCCAGAGCCATGTATATCAGTTCAGCCCAGAGCCATGTATATCAGTTCAGCCAAGAGCCATGTGTATCAGTTCAGCCCAGAGCCATGTATATCAGTTCAGCCCAGAGCCATGTGTATCAGTTCAGCCCAGAGCCATGTATATCAGTTCAGCCCAGAGCCATGTGTATCAGTTCAGCCCAGAGCCATGTGTATCAGTTCAGCCCAGAGCCATGCATATCAGTTCAGCCCAGAGCCATGTATATCAGTTCAGCCCAGAGCCATGTGTATCAGTTCAGCCCAGAGCCATGTATATCAGTTCAGCCCAGAGCCATGTGTATCAGTTCAGCCCAAGAGCCATGTGTATCAGTTCAGCCCAGAGCCATGTATATCAGTTCAGCCCAGAGCCATGTATATCAGTTCAGCCCAGAACCATGTATATCAGTTCAGCTCAGAGCCATGTATATCAGCTCAGCCCAGAGCCATGTGGATCAGTTCAGCCCAGAGCCATGTATATCAGTTCAGCCCAGAGCCATGTGGATCAGTTCAGTTCAGCCCAGAGCCATGTATATCAGTTCAGCCCAGAGCCATGTATATCAGTTCAGCCCAGAGCCATGTATATCAGTTCAGCCCAGAGCCATGCATATCAGTTCAGCCCAGAGACATGTATATCAGTTCAGCCCAGAGCCATGTGTATCAGTTCAGCCCAGAGCCATGTATAAACATGTATATCATATGCAAAGTCTACTGGTACATTATGATATGACTGTGGTTCTTTACACTAGTTTGTCCCATAGCACTTAGTCAAATAACTTCACAAAGTTTAGTATTGAGTTTAATTATTATTCAGAAGTCTAGTTCTCGTCGTACTGTATGTGTATAGATGAAGGCCTGAATCAAACAGTGAGTGAATACATGTCATGTCTGCACTGAAACAGAGGCATACACCATAAACACAGAATACGTGTTCCCATATACACTAGCTAGGTTACTGTGCCTGTTAGGCCCTTCCCCCTCACCCGCCCCCCCCCCAGACATAGGTTCAAATAGTATTCAAAATATTTTGCTTTAGTCTTCCTGGAGTGCCAGGATGTGCTCATTTCGGGACTACTCCATTGATTCCATTGCACCAGGGTAGCTCAAGCACAGCTAAAGAATTGGAAATATTGCAAATCCCATTTGAACCCAGGTATGATCCTCAGCCCTCCACCCAAAGCACCCTCAGCTGGTGTCCTCTCCTACCTTTCCTCTAAAGTAATTAAAGTGGCAGGTGTTGCCAGCTAGCCAGAGGACATGTCTGAGCATGTATCTTTGGAGAGCTTTGCATTTTGATCCACACCCTGTAGACCATGTATTAGCTGTATTAGCTGTACTAGCTGTACTAGCTGTATTAGCTGTACTAGCTGTATTAGCTGTACTAGCTGTACTCGCTGTAGACCCTGTATGTGCATTTCGCTACACATTAACATCTGCTAACTATGTGTATGTGACAAATAAAATTTGATTTGATTTAGCTGTATTAGCTGTACTAACTGTACTAGCTGTATTAGCTGTACAAACTGTACTAGCTGTATTAGCTATATTAGCTGTACTAGTTGTAGACCCTGTACTAGCTGCATTAGCTGTACTAGCTGTAGACCCTGTACTAGCTGTATTAGCTGTATTAGCAGTACTAGCTGTGTTAGCTCTATTAGCTGTACTAGCTCTATTAGCTGTCCTAGCTGTAGACCCTGTACTAGCTGTATTAGCTGTACTAGCTGTACTAGCTGTATTAGCTGTATTAGCTGTAGACCCTGTATTAGCTGTATTAGCTGTAGACCCTGTATTAGCTGTACTAGCTGTATTAGCTGTACAGCTGTTTGGGGGTTTTAGGCTGGGTTTCTGTACAGCACTTTGAGATATCAGCTGATGTACGAAGGGCTATATAAATACATTTGATTTGATTTGATATTAGCTATACTAGCTGTAGACCCTGTATTAGTTGTATTAGCAGCATTAGCTGTACTAGCTGTATTAGCTGTACTAGCTGTATTAGCTGTACCAGCTGTATTAGCTGTACTAGCTGTACTAGCTATGTTAGCTGTATTAGCTGTACTAGCTGTATTAGCTGTTGTAGCTGTAGACCCTGTATTAGCTGTATTAGCTGTATTAGCTGTACTAGCTGTGTTAGCTGTATTAGCTGTACTAGCTGTATTAGCTGTACTAGCTGTACTAGCTGTAGACCCTGTACTAGCTGTATTAACTGTACTAGCTGTTTTAGCTGTACTATCTGTATTAGCTGTATTAGCTGTACTATCTGTATTAGCTGTATTAGCTGTACTAGCTGTATTAGCTGTATTAGCTGTACTAGCTGTATTAGCTGTATTAACTGTACAAGCTATACTATCTGTATTAGCTGTACTAGCTGTAGACCCTGTACTAGCTGTATTAGCTGTATTAGCTGTATTAGCTGCACTATCTGTATTAGCTGTATTAGCTGTACTATCTGTATTAGCTGTACTAGCTGTATTAGCTGTATTAACTGCACAAGCTCTACTATCTGTATTAGCTGTATTAGCTGTACCAGCTGTATTAGCTGCACTATCTGTATTAGCTGTACTAGCTGTATTAGCTGTACTAGCTGTATTAGCTGTACTAGCTGTACTAGCTGTAGACCCTGTACTAGCTGTACTAGCTGTATTAACTGTACTAGCTGTATTAGTTGTACTATCTGTATTAGCTGTATTAGCTGTACTAGCTGTATTAGCTGTACTAGCTGTAATAGCTGTACTAGCTGTACTAGCTGTAGACCCTGTACTAGCTGTGTTAGCTGTATTAGCTGTACTAGCTCTACTAGCTGTATTAGCTGTACTAGCTGTAGACCCTGTACTAGCTGTACTAGCTGTACTAGCTGTAGACCCTGTACTAGATGTACTTGCTGTACTAGCTGTATTAGCTGTATTAGCTGTATTAGCTGTTGTAGCTGTAGACCCTGTACTAGCTGCATTAGAAGGTTGTAGCTGTAGACCCTGTACTAGCTGTATTAGCTGTATTAACTGTACTAGCTGTATTAGCTGTACTAGCTGTATTAGCTGTACTATCTGTATTAGCTGTATTAGCTGTACTATCTGTATTCGCTGTATTAGCTGTACTAGCTGTATTAGCTGTATTAGCTGTACTATCTGTATTAGCTGTACTATCTGTATTAGCTGTACTAGCTGTATTAGCTGTATTAGCTGTACTAGCTGTATTAGCTGTACTAGCTGTGTTAGCTGTATTAGCTGTACTAGCTGTATTAGCTGTTGTAGCTGTAGACCCTGTACTAGCTGCATTAGAAGGTTGTAGCTGTAGACCCTGTACTAGCTGTATTAGCTGTATTAACTGTACTAGCTGTATTAGCTGTACTATCTGTATTAGCTGTATTAGCTGTACTAGCTGTACTAGCTGTAGTAGCTGTAGACCCTGTACTAGCAGCAATACGTAACTGAACGAAGTGCTTG